>NC_063332.1:101579025-101660237 GCF_021869965.1 Rhincodon typus
AAACCTCAGCCAGTGTGAGAATTAATCTCATGCTGTTGGCATCACTCTGTACCACAAAGTAGCCATCCAGCCAACTGAGCTATCTGCCATCCCATAGGGCAGGTCCTCAGCTCATGCATGGAGGGATTGCTCACTTGCTTTCTTAGTGCTCACACGCTTGATGCGTGTTCGTGTTCTTGCAGCATCAATGTCTTGTCATGCCATGCCCATTCCTGTTAGAATGTAGGCACTTCGACCAGAGCCAAAGCATGTCAGTGCTGCCATATTGACGTGTTTAGTTGAGCAGCTGCACAGACAGGCTGCTGGTCAGTGGGATGTCAGGAGTACAGGGGCTGGGGTGTGGGGGTGGGTAACATGGTAATGTATGACTCACCGAGCCACCAGTCTAGCACCGACAGCACATGCCAGCTGCCTGCACGGCAAACCCACTGCTCATTAATTCAAACAAATAGCCATATCGGAAAGTGAGTTGGGGCAGTCTTCAGTCCAATCATAAGTGGGCTGTTATCAGTCAGGAGGTCTGATACCATCAGTGAGGGACACAGTCCACACACAGTACAGGGGCTTAGTCATGGTCACTTGTCTGCTTGGAATGTTCAATGGCAGAGGATCTGTCTGAATGCAGTTCAGGAAATGTTCAGCGATCAGTCGTGGAGGGCCAGCAGCACCATTCCAGGCAATCGCACATCACCAATTGTGTAGTTAGAAAGGCATGTTTGGGGATTGCTTGTCAAAGTCAGTCAAAGGTCTGGGACAAATACAGTCCTGGGGTGTGTTGGCCTTTGCTTAAGTAGGTTTTGGGGCGTGCAGTAGGGACGGGAGCGAATGCTGCAGGGCAGCAGGAAAATCAGTGCCAAAAGGGATGCAGGAGTCAAGGCTGAGTCGGGGAAGCTGAGGCATTTGTGGAGGTGGGAACAAGGATGATGACAGGGGCCGGGGTGGGGGGAGCTCAAGGTGAATGGAAAGTAGACAGAAACACATTGGAGGGCATGGAAGGTTATTTGGGAGTCAATGGTTTGGCAGTGACAAATACTGCACAGACACTTGGACTGAGGACCAGCCTCACCCAGTTTCCAATATGGCTATTTGGTTGAATACACGTGCAGCGGGTTTAATACATTTTGTGGGTCAAGTTGATGGCTCGGTGCCTGCACATTGGGATTTTCCTTCCCCAGACAAATTTCTATTAATAAAAATGATAAGTAGCTTGATTGTGTGCCTGTCCAAAAGAGCATGTTAATATGGTAGGACTGAGAGCATTGGTCCATGGATGAAGTGCCAACGTGCTAAGAGACTCGGTGAGTGGGGAGTAGAAAGGAGCAGGACGGGCATCATTAAGGTGAAATATCAAGGTTTGGGGGGCAGGGAGGACAGTTGGCAGCAAAATTGAATTGAATGAGTTTCCACATGACTTTCGGGTTGCTGATGGGTGAAGACTGTTGAAGTAGTGTGAAGTAAAAGGGGCATGGAGTCGCAGGGTGGGGGCAGGGTACCTGGCTACCACATGGACCCCAATGCTGAAGCATCTGTCAGTGTTTCCTGCCATTCTTTAGATGTGCAACATGACTGAGAAATAGCTTGGACAACATCTGAGATGAGCGGAGTTAGCATCCCTTTGGTGGGTGAAACATAGAAATCTTGTCTGTAGGACAGTGAAAGGGCAATGAAGTATGTGTTTGTAAATTCCAGATCCATTTCATTTGCAAACATTTCTATGCAAACATGCAGTGCATGGAGAGCAAACATACTGATACGTCCAATGTTAGTCAAATGTACCATGCTGTTGGCACGAGTCAAATTATCATTGGCATCTCAGTGCTGTAGGAGTTAGTGACAATAACTTAAAAGGACGGGAGAGCTGGTCAAAAATATCCCATAATTTGTGCAAATTCCAAGGGTGTCATGGGATGGGGGGAGGGGTTAACATTGCTGCATCATCTGTTATCTTAAATGACAATGGATTTGAATGAATACAGTGGAAAGTGGAATAGTTGAGATGGGTCTGGAATGGGAAGAGAATTGGAGTGCAGCAGGTACTCCATTTTGTATGATTTGTTGGTTACCCAGCTGGTGTGGCACTTTCATTGGGTTTGTGCACATGCTGTGACAAGGGCCATGGTAGGGTAAGCGATTGGAGTGCTGAAGGTCTGGTCTGAAGGTCTTCAGAATCATTCTTGGGGGGGACTTCCAGTATAACCACGCAGAGTGTGCTGCACCATCCTGGAGCAGACAGTGAGGCAATATGATAGTTGCTGAGCAACTGGGAGAACAGGAGCAAGTCTTATGAGGAGGAGAATGAGGACATTGGGGAAGATGAAGCTATCTCTGTGGATGACAGAACTCAGTTCCATTGAGTGTTGCAAGGCAGGTTGGACCTTATTGACACCGCAGTCCAATGGATGAGCACTGGGTGTAGAAGACCATCATGGGCTGGCAAGGTCAAGAAGCCAGCATTTTTGGTTCACACTGTATCTTAATCCGCAGCCTCTATTCATTTCCTTTGTTTCCCTTTTGCTAGCTGATAATAAAAGCTCATGTTTGGACTTGTTCGAATGCTTGCCTGTGTGTAATGTTCCCCTACTAGACAATAACTTGATGCAGGTGACTATTAGGCAGTGGGGAAAGAGCATCAGGAACCCAGAGCAGGTGGTATGTAAGGACAGGTAAACTGTGTGGCATAGTGTTTAAACGGTATCTGGTTTGAGAGAATGAGATTGTGTGTTTTTTCTTTCATATGGGACATTGGCGTCACTGGCCAGCCAGTATTTATTGCCTATTCCTAGCTGCCCTTGAACTGAGTGACTTTTTAGAGCATTTCAGGGGGCAGCTGAGAGTCAACCGTGGGACTGGAGTCATATGCACACCGGACCAGGTAAGGATGGCAGATTTCTTTCTCTGAAGGACATCAGTGAGACAGATGGGTTTTTTTCTCCCCCCTAACAATCAGCAATGGTTTCATGGTCATCTGTAGATTCCTAATTCCAGACTTTTTTCAAAATTGAATTTAAATTCCACCATTTGCCGTTGCAGATTTGAACTGAAGTTCACAGAACCTTAGTTGAGTTTCTGATAGGCTTGTGATAATACCACTAGGCCATCACCTCCTTTTGCATGTGCGAGGCAGTTTCAGCCAAGATGTCAATGTGCTGTGAGCAGCGTTGCTTCGCTGCTGCTGTGTCATTTTGTTACCAGTGAGGGGCAACACCGGATTGCCAACTTTTGTTTGGCTGCACAACAGCCTTTCGATGAAAGCATGGATACAAGGGATGCAAGTCTTTTGACCTGAGTGGGGAGTTGTTCTGGGAATGGCACATGGTAAGATTGAGTTGGATTTAGACATGACAGATGCCATAATGTTGAGTTACATAGTAGTAATGAGGTGGATTTAGTAAGACCCGGTGAGAAATAACATTAGGACTCACTATGAGAATTCCAAAAAAATTTCAATGTAACTGGCCAAAAAAAGTAAGATTCAACTTATTGATAAAGACCAGAGTCCTTAAAGGATTTGATCCCAATAATGACAACCAAATGCAGAACAACAAACAACAAAATCAATAGAATGTTGAACTGCATCGCCATAACAGTCAAGTTGAAGAAAAACCAAATCATGCAATGGTCTGATTAAACTACACTTTGCGACCTATGTCCACCTGTAATCTCAAGATACCAAAGCAACATTCCATCATTGGAACCAAAAGAAGTGCGGATGCTGTAAATCAGGAACAAAAACAGAAGTTGCTGGAAAAGCCGAGTAGGTCTGGCAGCATCTGTGAAGAAAAAAAATCAACGTTAACGTTTCGGGTCCAGTGACCCTTCCTCAGAACTCAGGTTTTTTCTTCACAAATGCTGCCAGATCTGCTGAACTTTTCCAGGAACTTCTGTTTTTATTCCAACATTGGAGACTGGGCAGAGAAGAGTGACAAAAGGTTGATTCCCAATCCTGGAAATGTTAATTATGAGGAAAGTGTGGGTCTTATAAGGAGACAGCTGAGAAGTAACCTTAAACTATACAAGACTGTAATTGTTCTGGGGAATAGGTAAAGCTGTAGAATTAAATGAGACTGAGTTTTGAATGATATATTGTAGAATTAAACGAATAGATTTATGTCTGATATCCGAATGATCAATCTGCAAAATAGACTTGTTTATGGAGTAATGGAAGCGAAAACTCTGGAATTATTTAAAAGTCAATCAGATGCTGGTTCGGCCACTTTTGAAATACTGCGTTCAATTATGGTCTTGCTGCTATAGGAAGAATGTTGTGAAACTTGAAAGGATTCAGAAAAGATTTATGACGATGTTACCAGGGTTGGAAGGTTTGAGTCAAAGGGAGAAGCTAAGTAGGCTGGGGCTATTTTCCCTGGAGCGTTGGAGACTGAGGGACGACCTTATAGAGGTTTATAAATCATGAGGAACATGGATAACAGGCAAGGTTTGGCATGCAAGGACTGTGAGAAATATTACATAGGCCAAACCGCAAGAAAACTGATAACACGGATACACAAGCACCAACAAGCCACCAAGAGACACAACCAATTCTCACTTGTCTCACTACATACAGACAAAGAGGGATGAGTTCGACTGGGCCAACACATCGACAATCGCACAAGCCAAACAGAGAAGTGTCAGGGAATTCCTGGAGGCCTGGTATTCTAACCAGAATTCCATCAACAAACACATTGAATTAGATCCTGTGTACAAACCACTGAGAAACAGAACCGGAAGTGATACCAAGCACCCCAATAAGCTGAGGCATATAAATAACAAGCAGGACAGAACACTAATGCTTCATCGGAGGCGCACTGACAATGTTACCGAGCAGGGTGACAAAACGTTTGCAACCAAACCCACCGGCTTGGTGAGCATGTCTACAACGTCACTATTGGGACAGATTTTGATTTGGCAAGACATCTAGTGGTCTCTGTCAGTGATCAGACTCACCCCTGCATGATAGTATTTTTAAAGTTTTTGCTGCCAAATTATTCAAATGCTGATCATGGTGTCATGTGGGAAACTATGTGGCTCAATTTTAATGAATGGGGCAAGGAACTGTGTATCTCCTGACCAATTGAATTAAAGGGTTATAAAATTAAAAGCATAAAGACTGAAAAACAAGGGTACATTAGGATGGATTTCCAGGATGCATTGCTGCGTTGTTACCTTGGTGTCACCAGCATCCTGTTGTCTGCTTCACCACTGAATTATTTTGAGCGTGTATGAAGTTATTGTATCTGTACAGTAGATATCAGATTTGGTAAAATCAATGAACAGGCTAGGAGGTAGCAGTCACTATAGAATGAGGAAGGAAGGCACACAGTTAAAGACTTTATGCCACTGCCACTGGTATTTGTTTGATCAGCAGCATGGTGGCCTTAAGCTACATGGCTAACTTGCCCAATAAAAGTTGCTGCCTCTCTATGGACTTGGTTAGGCCTCCTGATTAGGCCTCCAGTCACCGTTCCATCTCCAGCAGCAAAGGAAAGATTGGTGAAAGATTCCCCACACCCAGCACCCAAACAGGACCCTCCAACTTTGCAGGGCTTGCCTGAATGGCCTCAGAGAACCCCACAAACTGATTCAATTGTGGGGCCTCTTCCAACTTAGGCTTTAAGCCTGCAGTTTTCCCAGTGGTTGGCCACCAATCCTGATGGCATTGCTGGGACAGAAGAACTGCTGACTCTCTCATTGGTCAACAGCACTTAAAAGTGGGGCTTCGGCTCTTGAATGAGTGGATATTCCCCTGGTAGCCAGTTTACTGCCTGAATGACACGCAGTGGTCTCAGAGCTTCTAAAAATGGTATGGTTGGAGTTGCCAATATAACACAGTATGGAGCTGGAGGAACACAGCAGGCCAGGCAGCATCAGAGGAGCAGGAAAGCTGATGTTTTGGATTGGGACCCTTCTTCAGCTTTTGTGCCAGCAAATGGGACCACTGTTGCACTATTAAATTCAGCTAATTATCGATTACTGTACATGTCATGTAAAAGCAAAATACTGCGGATGCTGGAGATCTGAAATTAAAGCAGAAATACTGGAGAAGCTCAGCAGATCTGGGTGCAACTGTAGAAAGAGAAACAGAGTTAATGTTTCAAGTCCAATATGATTCTTCTTCTGAACACCGAATGCATACGAATTGGACACAAAATTAAAAGAAGAGATTCAATTGGGGAAAAAAGAAGACAGAAATAAGAGATGGAAAGGAAAGGTATAAAAGATAAAAAAGTTAAATTTTGCATTTTAAAAATCTTGAACAACAATTGAGGTCTGAAGATTAAGATTCCAATTAAAGTTTCAATAAAGTTTAAATTTTCAATTTTCAATGCCCGACGATGCTAGGCAGTAATTAACACTTATCACATCATTAGAAGTTTACTGAAAAGGGAATGGATAAAAATTAGCTTTGTGTTGAATTTAGTTTGTAGTTTACTTAGAAGTTCAAGGATAGCAGATTCATGGGACTGCAAGTTCCCCTCTAAGCCACTCACCATCCTGACTTGGAAGTATCTTGCCATTCCTTCAGTGTTGCTGGATCAAAATCCTGGGAACTCCCTCCCTAACAGTATTTTAGGTGTATCTATAGCAAATGGATTGTATGGTTCAACAATTCAGCTTACAACCACCTCTTCAAGGAGTGGTCAATAAACACTGGCTTAGTGAGCAATGCCCAATCCCATGAATGAATAACAAAATAAAATTACCAGACAAACACTGCATTCAGTGTTCAATCCATTTTAATGTTGAGGCAGATAGCAAGAGGTAGTTTTCACAAAGCCAAGAGTGGACCAATGGAACACAGACTTGCCCTTCATGATTTAAAAAAAAGTAATTAGGACATGGGAGTCATGCCCCAATTCCAATTGGTGGCAATTTTTAGCAACACAGGAAGAGGATGGGACAGGGGTCACATCTAATTATCACACGTTGCCTGCTCCAATAATGCAGTAAATGGTTATCTAAGTAGCTCCACAATTTTCAAGCTTTCTGACTTTTTTGGAAGGTGAAGTCATTTACTCTTGCTCAGAAGTATGAATCTTGGGAAAGCAAAGATTTTAAGTCAGAAACTGAATA
The DNA here is from genome assembly GCF_021869965.1 of Rhincodon typus. Lineage (NCBI taxonomy): Eukaryota > Metazoa > Chordata > Chondrichthyes > Orectolobiformes > Rhincodontidae > Rhincodon > Rhincodon typus. Next base: position 101,586,097 of record NC_063332.1, read on the forward strand.
AGATCAAATGGTGTTGCAAACCTCACATCATTATGAGATATATCACAAGTTACATATGTTTTTAATGCATTGATTGATGATAGGGCACTGTTTTATAAAAGCAAGAGGATCATTACATTGAATAGCTTTGCAAAAACAGCAAAGGCTTCAGATGCGATAGAGTTCATTACCGACTGGAAAAAGTTCTCTTCTAGTTTACACAACAGTGAAATTTAGATTTGTCTGCACAAATTGTCCCCTTCTTATTCATGTTTCTGGTTGGTTAAAATCAGGAAAATAGTTCAGCTGTTTCAAAGCTTTGGCAGTTGGCTAAGCTTCTAGTTAACTTCAAAGGCTTTAATATATTCAGTTCTGCAGGTTTTGTTGACACAGTTGCTCGATGGAATCTTATTTTCACTAGTAGGCTCATTTCAAAACCCACTAATTAATTCAGCCCAGGAGTAGGGTTTTGACAAAGCCTTCAAGGTGAATATGAGTTTCGTTATTTGATAAATTCATGATCTGGTATGAGGGTAATGTTTTAAAATATATTTCAAAGCACTGCCTATTTTGACAGATGTACGAGCTGTTCAAAGATTTCCCAACGTTGTTATGGGGTTTGTGATTTGTAATCGATAATAGGAGAATGGGTATGGTGTAATAGTACGGGTGTAAGGGTTGAGGAAGCAGGAGGGGATGGTTAAGTGGCTATGGTGTTGAAGGAATGGGGTGTAAGAGACTCATGGACTGAGAGTTATGAGCCCTCACATTGATCTCCAGAAATAAACCACTGTCCTAGCAAATGAACTTGTGCCTTTTAACCTTATCGCCTCAAGATTAGGATCCACCTGTACTGCAGGAGGCAGTGAATCTAACTCCAACCTGTGTCAGCCAGCCCTGCATGAAAGTAGTGCCTGTCAGGCAGCGGAATCCTGATGTTAGGAAATCTCCTGCCTCTTCATTCTGCCCTCCAAGATCAAACTTGAGATCAAAGAATTAGGGAACGCATATGATCGTCCCAGCTGAGGAGTGAAGAACGGGGTAAATGCAGACACCTGAAAACAGATCTATAAATATTACATTACAAGGTTTTGAAGTAGATCTGTAGCTCGGGTTGTGGGTGTTGAGGTTGGTTGGCTCGCCGAGCTGGTTTGTTGTTCTGCAGATGTTTCGTGCTGCACTGAGGACGTTACCAAGCACGGTAACGAAACGTCTGCAGAACAACAAACCAGCTCGGTGAGCCAACCAACCTCAATATTACATTACAATAATCAGTGAAAAAATTTAATGGTAAAGTTGGAAACTAACTGTGCAATGTCATGGTTCTAAAAGTGTTAATGTTGAAGTTACACCAGTACACCCAATATGATGCAGAAACAGCTGGTTTTGCATGAAGTCCTGATGGAGGTAAATGTGACCCATACAGCTTCCTTTCCATACCTATTTGTAATTATGTCCAACTAGTTACTATTCATTGTATCTATTACTATCACAAAAGAAACTATACATTGTTATGTAAGACAGCTGCCTCTTGTTGAGGCTTTCCAGTGCTTTCTACCTCTGCCATTGATAATTATGCAAGGCCCTTGACTTAACAGAGAAAGGAGGATTGGTAGGTGTGATCTGCCCCAATCACAGGCACCAGAGGTTGGTGACCAGAAGGTACAATAGGAACAAGTAAATTTTAAGAAAGTGTAGGAAGTAGGGCAGAGAAGAGATGAGGAAATGTGAAAATGTAAATTCCTACCCTGGAACTTTATCCCCTAACTCTCACATCAGGAAAGTGCCCAGATCATCTTAGGAATACTGTCCTTGCTGCACTTTTGGTCCAAATGGAAGTTGTTGTAAATTCATCTGAGACCTTTGTGAAGGCCCAGTTTTTAACTAAAATGAGGCAATCAGTTGAAGTCAGGTTCAATTATCTTTACAGAATGTATTTCGGCTTTAGAGTAAAGAAAGACGAAAAAAACCTCTTTATTTGGCTTAAGAAGAGCTTAAGAGACACTTTACCACATTCTGTTTACATGACAGGACCTTTGAAATGTTCAATTCACATCCTACATGGTTTTCTGATTCATTGAACATCTATCTTCCTTCCTCACTTTAATTAGAACATACAAAATAGAAACAAGTTACTCTGACCTACCAGACTATCCTAGATTTTATATTCTGATCAAGACTTCTCTCTCGATCTTACTTGAAGCCTTTCAGAATGGCTTACTATTCCTCCTTTTCTCCTGTGCTTGTCTTATTTCCTTGTGAAATCATCCCTGCAAATGAATTCAACCACTTCCTGAAGTGGTGAGTTCCACATCCTATCTATTCTCTTGAGTGCAGAAATTTCTCTTTATTTGCTTATTGGGTTGATTAGTAAGTATCTTATATTTATTTTCCTAGTTTAGGATTCTCACATAAGTGGAAACATTTTCTCTGCATCTACCCTTTCAATCTCTTTTAAAGAATCATCTCAAAGTCTCTGCTTTCTTCAAGAATAAAGCCCCAATCTTCCTCATGACTGTAACGTTTCAGTTCTGTTACTAGCCATTTGAACCTTACTGTGTTTTCCCTTGTACTTCTGTATACTTGTTATAGTAAGTAGGCCAGAACTGTAAGTCATGCAAAATGATCAGGGTCCTGTACAGATTTACTACAGCTGTTATAAGGCTTGTACTTGTACAGCACCTTTCAAATTTTAACGTTTTAACTTTTCAAAGTTGACTAAACATTTTTGATGTGCAGTCATTGTTGTAAAATAGGCATTGAGATGAGAAATGATTTGTTTCTGTCCAGGGCTGTGGGCACATTGCCCCTTGGGCTAAAGTTTTTAATAGGATTTTGATTTTGATTTTTTTAAAAATTGCTATTTCAAATTCTTGAAGTGAATTGAATTTGAATGTAATATGTGAATTTTATTGAGGATTTATCATTGCATGTTTGTATTGATTGAAATCAGTGTTGATGAATAGTTCTACGAGACCACAGTCCTGAGCTGCATTATCTTCTTAGAAACAATTATATATTTGGCCCATTGACTGGGAGGATTGTTTTTATCTACACTGCAGGGTCGGATGTGTACCTTGTCATAGGGACCTCTACATATTGGACAAACTGGAGGAAACAACTGTCACCAAAACTAGGATCGTGTCAACCACTGATTATCAACTGCCAGCACAGTGGCATTATAACACTGATGAATACATGTGCTGATTAGATTATGCTTCTTTTTGCTTGCTATTTAAGGACTTCAAAAAATGGTACAGTTGTACCTAATGGCAAAGTTGATTTGGACATAGTAACTTTGAGAATTTGTACATGGAACACAAAATGCCAGCTCTAGGTCTATCCTTATTAACACTTGCTGTCTTATGGAAAAAATAAATGAATGCATGCATTACCATTTACAAATCAGGTTTTTTTAAAAATAAGTTAGTGGATTTCTGAACACAAATTTAAGATTTTGTGTACCTGAATGCAAAGTTGTAAACAATCAAAAAGCCCTGACATGCATTGAAGCTTTCAACATAATTGCATGACATATTAATTATAAATCTTCTTAGAGTTTAATCATAGATAAACAGTCAAACACATTTGGCTTGGAAATTTAGCTCTAGCTTAGTGCTGACATAAATTACTAACCAACTAATATATCTTCAAATATATCAAAAGAGATATGATTGGTTTCAGGAAAAAAAACATAAATATCATGCTCTGAGCAACACATTGCATGTCATGCAGATCTAGTAAATTAGATGTGAAACCAGAATCCAGGGCTAACTTTAATATGATATATCACCCAATCAATTCTTTAGACTAATATGAACAAAATATTTACTTCACTGGTCTTTAAGAGACAAAGTGGAGCTTGCCAGATGATGCTATGAGGTGTAGTGTCAGAGGTTGATATAATCTACAGCGCAGAGACCAGAAATCTTGGAGTACACTGGTTATCAGCCTACAGAATGAAAGCATAAGCAGAGAGAAGATGTGATGGGTAAATAAAACATAGCTGAAGACAAGATGGATGTAACTCTAAAATAAACTACTCAGTCATCTTTTTTAATTCATGCTGGAGATGCGGGTGTCACTGACTGGGCCAGCGTTTATTTCCCATTTCTTTTTGACATTTAATAGGTGGTATTGAGCTGCCTGCTTGAACTGCTGCAGTTCATGTGCTGTAGGTAGACCAACTGTGATTACGGAGGGAATTCCAGGATTTTGACCTGATGACACTGAAGGAATGGCTTAATATTTCTAAATCAGGATAATGAGTGGCTTGGAGGGAAACTTGGAAGTGGTGGTGTTCCAATGAGTTTGCTGCCTTTGCCCTTTTATATGCTAGTGTTTGTGGGCTTGGAAGGCACTGTCTAAATAACCCCTTGGCTCTTGTCGATTCTGATTTTGCTAGAGCTACTTGTTGTCACATACAGTCAAATGCAGCTTTGATATCATTGGAACACCACCACTTCCAAGTTTCCAAGTTCTGAGGCCCTGTGTTGTTATTTTGATGACCTCACCTGACAACTGAACTCAATTTCACAAGGAATATTCCAATTGTTTAATTGTTAACTTGATAGGTTTGCTTCTACAGTGGTTATAATTCCATTAATCCATTGCTTCTCAGCAGTGTGGCACTTTGCCACTCAATGATGGCTAGGGAGAAGTGAACTTGTTCTTTCAAAGATTCATGAATTAGAGAAATCTAATTATATGTAAATTCTTTAATTTAAGAATAGCAAATCAGTGTTTATTTTCTGTTCATGCTCCTGTTCTGCTTCTTTACTGGGACCACGTATCCATCTCAAAATCTAGCATTCAAAGCTTCAAAACCTTCTGAGTTCTGAAGAAGAGTTCTATTAGAATCAAAACATTAATTCTGTAACTCTCCAGAGATGCTGCCAGAATTAGAGTTTTGATTGATAGCTTGTTAGAGTGTTTGCATGATTAATAAATCATCACAAGGAGAACCAACAACAAGCTGCCTCTGCCTCTGAAGCAGATGCAGGCACGAAACTTGCCTGCCACTGTTGCTGGGCTTTGCTGCCTAAAGATGAAACTCCAGCCTGAGGTGTTAGTCATTATATCAACATAGAATGTGTAAGTAAATTGAGGGAGAGCACTATGTAAACACTTACTTAGGTGTTGCACAAGTTGATTTCTGAAATATGCAATGAGTTGTATACTTCTGCAGTATTTTAGAGAAAAGGAGACTGTGATTGAGCAGTAGCACAGCAGGCCCACTGTGAAACATGCAGAAACAGCCTTCTTAAAGAAAGCATTTTTCCCTGAAGATGATACACAAACTGGTTTCTGAATAAACTGTTCACTTAGAGCATGATAAAGAAAATTGATTATGCACAGAACCATTGGAACCAAGATGAAAAGAAAGCTGTATTTTAAAATAAATGCTCACTTTTAATTATGAAAAGCAAGGAAACACATTTTGTTATCTCAACACGTAGTCACTCGGAGAGCAAATATAGTTTTAACATAATAATGAAAGTAAAGAACTGATGATGCATGAGATCCAAAATAAAACAGAAAGTGCTGGAGAAACTCGACAGATCTGGCAGCATCTCTGGAGAGTTACAGAGTTAATGTTTTGATTCTAATAGAACTCTTCTTCAGAACTCAGAAGGTTTTGAAGCTTTGAATGCTTGATTTTGAGATGGATACGTGGTCCCAGTAAAGAAGCAGAACAAGTGCATGAACAGAAAATAAACACTGATTTGCTATTCTTAAATCAAAGAATTTACATATCATTAGATTTCTCTAATTCATGAATCTTTGAAAAAACAAGTTCACTTTTCCCTAGCCATCATTGAGTGGCAAAGTGCCACACTGCTGAGAAGCAATGGATTAATGGAATTATAACCACTGTAGAAGTAAACCTATCATTTCCCCTGTTCCTGAAATATAATACTTAGCCTGGATAATTAAAACATCCCATTCAATTAACCAACCAAGAACTTGGAAAACTCATATGAATGAGGACAAGAGGTTTTCATACCAATCATGACTATAACTTGCAATGGTTTGACTTGAATTCTAGTGCTAATTTCTGACTCCAATTTCTCCAATTTGATATCAATCCGATTCTAACATGATGCACAAGTTTTTTTGCTACAAAAATCTGACTTTTAGAGAAATTGCTAGACTTTAAATCACTGTTTAAAAAAGCTTTTTATCTGATTGTTGAGACAGGTTTCAACAAAACTTTCAGAGTATTTCTTTATAGTTTCCTTATGATACATATTTTTTCAGTCCTGTCCATCATGCTTGAGAATAAGTGACAGAAGGCTGATGAGTTAGGAATTAAGATTTCTTATGTGAAACTGAGAAGCACACATTTTGCTTATGCTATTCTCTGCCATGTATACTAATCTGACAGCCTAACAAAAAGTGATTGTCTCAGTGTGCTTTGTGCCATTGCTTCAGAGAGGGCTGCAGTGATCTCAGTTTAACAGCTGAGGAATTCTGCCATAAACTTCCGTCTTTTACAAGCAGCTTTATAATACATTTTGCATTGTGTATGTGAAGAGAGAATCCACCTTACAGGCAGATCATGGCCATATGTAGTTGTGGCTGAAGAAACTAGATCCAATGTCCATCTACTTGAGCAGCAGTTGATGAGCACAAGTCATTAGTTCCCACACAGGAAGGTGACCTCTTTAATAGTTAAGGTTAGCTGATAACTTCAAGATCCCAGCAATATAAAATGAATTCTTTTCAGGCTCTTGAGTCTTTACTGACTGTTGACAGCACAGCCAGTTGCAGATTATTTTGCATAAAAGAAGCTGTATCGTTTTCCTTTAGCTGGAGGGAAAAGCCACTGTAATATGTAACTGAGATGAAGCTTTTCTTCAAAACCCAAAGTAGAAACTAAAAATTTAATGAGTAATTTATATAACCAAACTAGAAGTTTTCCACTGAAAACTGTGCATTTACAATGTAAAATGAGTTGCTTGAGAGAACTTGCAAAAAAGCTAAAATAATATGCAAATTTTTAACCTTTTCTATAATGTACAAACATGCAGTAATTTAGTTTCATGGACTGTAGAGTTCATGAACTGAATTTTACTTGTCCCTGTCCCATTCATAACAGGACCTCTGCCCCTGCCTGGACCCAACCTTACCATAGTGTTGTGAGTTTAACTACAGGTGAAAGTTACATCAGTGATTCTACAGAGCTTGAAAAATGGAAGCACTTAATACCTGAAAGCCTCAGCTAAGTCTATGGCCTTCACTGATAAGCTACTGAACGTGGATATGAAATGCATTTAGACCAGAAGACAATGGAAGTAGGAAGAGAAGTAGTCAATTGAGCCCATTGAGTCTGTTCTCCCATTCAATAAGATGGTGCTGCAGTGGTATTCTTCAAATTCACTTTCCTGACTTTTCTGCATAAGTCTTGATTCTTTATGCAGCTGTTGATGACTTAATTCTCTTGACCAGGGAATAATGCCTGACCATTAAAATGCAAGACAGCAATCAGGAAGCAGCAATTTCACATTTCAGAATCATCATATACACACAATTAAATTGCAGATGAAATTCTCGATATTTTATCTATGTTTATATGAATAGTTTTATTCCTTGCATATGTGTCCCTCGGTATATACCACTATTGCCACTTCATAGCATCCCTACAGTGCAGAAAGAGGCCATTCAGCCCATCGAGTTTACACTAATGCACCGAAGCACATCTCACTCAAAACCACCCTCCATATGGTTTTTACCCTGGCTCACCCACCTAGCCTCCACACAATAAGGACTACAGATACTGGAAGCCAGAGTCAATAGATGTGAAGCTGGAAAAGAACAGGAGGTCAGACTGCATCTGAGGAGCAGGGAAGTCAATGTTTCGGGCCGGAACCCTTCATTAGGACTAGAGAGGGGCTGGGGAGCCTCGAGGTAAATAGAGGGAGGGGGTGGGGCTGGCAGAAGGGTAGGTGGTATGGAGATATGTGGATGCTGGTAGGGAGTTATTGTGATTGGTCAATGGGAAGGGTGGAGTGGATAGGTGAGTAGGAAGATGGTTAGGTCAGGTCAGGGAAATGAGGAAGAGGGGGAGGGTTGGACATGGGATAAGGCTGGCCACCTAACCTGCATATCCCTTGACACTACAGGAGCATGGCCAGTTCACCTAACCTGCACATCCTTGTACTGTGGGAAGAAACCAGAGCACCTGGCGGAAATCCATGTGGATACAGGGAGAATGTACAAAGTTCACAGAGATAGACACCCAAGGCTAGAGTCATCATTATCACAGCATCCCCACAGTGTGGAAGCAGGCCATTTGGCCCATCTAGTCCACACTGACCTCTGAAGAGCATTCCACTCAGATTCACCTCCCCCACTCTATCCCTGTATCCCTGTGTTCTCCATGGCTAATCCACCTAGCTTGCACATCCCTGGACAATTTAGCATGGCCAATCCACCTAACCTGCACATTTTTGGACTGTAGGAGGAAACTGGAATACCCAGAGGAAACCCATGCAGACACAGGAAGAATGTGCAATTCCACACAGTCACCCAAAGCTGGAATCGAGCTTGGGCCCCCGGTGCTGTGAGTGCAGTGCTGACCATTGTGCCACCTCTTGTCAGAAGTTTTGTATGTTCAAGCCCCTTTCTGTGACTTAAGGGAAAAAAGTCAGGTCTGATATTCCAGTGTACTCCCAGAGAGTCCAAAATGATCCTATCAATGAGATCTTAAACTGAGACTCTTGGGCATATGCAGAAGATTCTATCTTTGTCATTGCCTTTGAAGAAGAGCAAGGGAGTTATTCCTGGTGATCTGGTCAATATTCATTTCTCAAACAGCTTTATAAAAGCAAAATATCTAGTCATTACCACATTGCTGTCACTGAGGCTTTGCTGTGCAAAAATTGATTACCATGTTTCCTATATTATAATGTGATTACATAATCTTGAATAATTGTATAGTTGTACTTTCAATTAAAGGTTTAGAAGATAATTACAGTTTCAGTTTACATCTAATACTGGTTTGATCAGTTTTAGTTTGAGTTTTAGCAAGTTAATTTGAGCAACTCATTCTAATGGGTAATGAACAGATTTGGTTTGAAAATGTCACGGTCGTGGTGAATTAAATGTAAAGCACTTTGGGATTCCCTGTAGTCTTGAAAGACACTATATAAATACAGACACTATATAAATACAGGGTTTTCTTTTAAATATTCATTTGCAGGTTCCAAAAGAACTGTATCCATATGTTTTAATATGAAAGCTACATGGACTGTGGCTTTCATTAGCATAGAACAAGGAGTTAGACATACTTCTTGAAAATATTTTAGGAATGATATGGAGGGAAATTGTCTGAGGAGTAATCTGGTAAATATTATATGACGGGAAATAATGGGACTATTGACATTCATTGCAGACCAGCAAACAATGGAGATAATATTGATGAAAGAGAATATATGTTTGTTGAAAATGTGCAGTATAGCAAAAGACTAATCCATGTGATTTTCCAGATAGACTAGGATAAAGATGATGTGTGTAACAGAGTGGAATACACTTTCTCGTGTTTAAAGCAGCCGTTGCTCTTACCTTGGTTAACATATTTCAAAAAGAATAAGGAAATTGAGGTGAACCAAAGACATTGTGAGAATAGAAGCGCTATTGGGGCACACAACTATAAGGTAATGTTTTCCAATTCATTCACGGGATGTGGGCATCACTGGCTAGGCCAGCATTTATGGTCCAGAGGGCAACCAAGAATCATCCGCATCTCTATAGGTCTGGAGTCACATGTAGTCCAGACCAAGTAAGGACAGTGGTTTTATTCCCTAAATGGAGTTTGTGAACCAAATGTTTTTTTCCCAACAATCAACAACAGTTTCATAGTTACCCTTAGACTCTTAATCCCAGATTTTTCTTGAATTCAAATGTCACCATCTGCCATGGTAGGATTCAAACCTAGGTCATCTCTGGATTAATAGTTCAGTGATAATATTGGCCACTAGGACATTACCTCCCCTGGAATGTGAACCAATGAAAAGCTAACAAAGACCAAAGGTATGTTATATATGCTAGACTGAAAAAGGAAAGGTTCTGTAAAATATAATGGAATCTGCCCCGAATCAAACAGGCAAAGGAAATGGGATGACTAATTGGCAGCAGGGAGTCTAAAATGTGATATGGTATGAATACATTACTATATTGCTCCCATCTAGCTCATTGTTCACATGTTTTACCACAGGTTTTAGCTGTAGGAATTCACGTTTCACTATGGAAATGGGGTAAATCCAGCTGAAGCATTTGGAAGTCTATTCTATCCACAAGGCATCATTCATGTTGCTTTAAGAGGTAGGCGACTAGAAAGGTATGATCAGAAGCAGAAGGTGGGCTTGCTGAGCTCAAGGTGATGACCTAGAGTGATTGTTTTGAGAGTTAAAGCTTTTTTGGTTTGAAACATTAAGAGAACTAGCAAAGGTTGTAATTTCCATTTATTTCATTAAATCAGAGAAAAAGTTGTAAACGAGGAGTATGTAACCTAAAACTCAGGATAAGGAGAGCTTAAAGTAAATTATGTTATTCCGGAATTAAAGCTAATTACTGCGAATGATGGAGATTTGAAATAAAAACAGAAAGTGCTGGAGAAACTCAGTAAGTCTGGCGGTATCTGTGGAGCGAGAAACAGAGCTAAAGTTTTGAATCCAATATGATTTTTATTCAGGACTCCAGTTTTTCTCTAAGCCTACATTTTCGAATTTAAGTTGTATTTACAGTGTATGTGGTTTTTTCTGTATACTGATTTAATCATTTACGTTAGTTCTGTTCAAGTTTGTGTAATAAAGGTTTTTTGGTGTTTCAGTTCAACCCTGGAATCTTGCTGCTTGTTTTCTTATCCTTGGGGGAAGTGAGAAATATTTCGCAGATCCCACTGCCCAAGCTGCAGCACTGACCTTGCCATGTGGATAGGAGATGGAGTGGCATGATCTTGCACACATTGAATTTGTGCAATTGTGAATTAATACTTCTGTGAGTTGAGGATTGAGAGATTCCACACAAGTCCCTAGTGGATACTTGGAATGAGTTAGTTGCAAAAATAATAAATTCTCTTTCATTTTGATGGTCACTGGGATGGGATGCCACCCAATCCTCTCAGCATAAGTCCCGTTCCAGCATATGGCACAGTTCTGTTATGGTATGTCCTAGGATTTCCTCAGTCTTTGCTTGCACTGAGGTTCAGTCATCTGAAGGAAATGATTGTGAAGTCAGTACACACTTGGTCTTCTAAACCACCTCTGCTTACTAGGGAGATCCCTTGCTGCAGCTTCTTCATGTGGAAGGTGTTTGGCATTTGTTAGAGCTTGCTGTTCTTTCTGGGCTTGTTGATGCTTTTAATTCACTCCTTTGCTTCTACACTGTCTTTGTATTAATGCAACACTACGTTCCTGTTGTTGGATGCATTTGGAATGGATTCATTGAACCAATGTGAACACATTGTAGAGAGTGCAGCAGCAGTTTATAAGAACCGTTCCAGAAATGAGAAACTTTTCAGCAAATGAGGATTGATTGAAGAAGCTGGGACTGTTCTCCTTGGACAGAAGAAGACTGAGAGGTGATTTGATAAAGGTTTTCGAAACTATGCGTGGGATAGAGTAGATTATGAAGACACTGTTCCCACTTACAGAAGAATGGGGGGACATTGATTTAAAATGCAAACAAAGCAAGGGTGATGTGAGAAAAATCTTTTCTCACACAGCCAGTAGTTAAGATGTGGAATGCACTTTCTGGAAATCTGATGGAGGCTGGTTCAATTGAAGCTTTCAAAAGGCATTGGATGAGTTTTTGCATAGTGCAGGGAAATGGAGTAAAGGCAGGAGGTTGGCACTCAGTAATAAAGCCAGTGCAGTATAATGGGCCAAATGGCCTCCTTCTCTGCCATAAAAATTCAATGATTCTGTGTTGCTTGGAAATATCATAAACATTATAGTTTATTAGTAATGTGATTCCTGAGCAATCACATCAAATACAAATGAGGCTTTACCAAAGGCCACATCGCCGTATGACATGGAGGCCTCCTAAAAGGAAGGCCATGAAATGCCTCCACAAGGGCCACTGAAATATTACACCTTATGCAGATATATGCATAACAAACCTTCACACTCATTTACATTGGATATTGTAACTGTGGTGGGAATGCTACTACCTTACCGTGAAACATTGAATTTAAAGACCCATGTTCTCAGATGCTTACATTTCTCTTAAAGAGTAGCACAGCTCCATCTCATTGTGTAGTTTTGAAATCTTTGGAATGTCTTTAAGGATTGAATAAGGCAAGGGACTCTTTTAAGTTCATCTGTGATCACTTCTGTTTCACAAAGCTGAGACAGATTAAATTGTGACGAACAATGACATTGCCCTTGTTGGTCAATGCATGTGCCGTACATGCAGAATAATTTGATGAAAGATGTGTGTCATCGTTGAAACTATGGATGCTTGATTTATGCAATTGCCTCTTGAGGGCCCCATATCATCCACAAGTGCACGCGCCCTCACAGAGAAAATAAAACAAATTTACACCACCCACTCTGAACGAGCAGGCGGAGACTTTTCATACGATTGAACTTGAGTGTAAGATAGAACAGTATCCAGGTCACACTCAAGAATAAGATCCAGGCTTGGCCTGAGGTGATGACTAACACCCACTCTTTACGCTTTATGTATCATTTTGTGTAGATATTCTTGTAACGCCATCAGCTTTGAGGCTCTGCACATTCTGATTGAACCCTTAAATTTGACAATCAATATCTTCTGTTTACTCTCTTAGCCTCTGGCCCATCATGTAGCCATGTAGATCATCTCAATCCAATGTCCCCCACTGAAACCAAGGTGGTGGTGATTTATAAAACAACCCACTCCCACAGTATCCACACTCTCTCATGCAACATCAGATCCAACCTTATATTTTGAGTTGCTCCCCTTTCACCATCATTTTACACCCCTTTCTACACCCCAGCACAATGGTTACAAACCCATCAGTATGGATTGGTCCCTGGTAACCCCCTTGATGTCTACTGCCCAAATGTCCAACCCATGGGCTGACTAGTGAGGACAGTCCCAACTAAGAATGTACCAGCTTCCTGACTAATAATCTAACAGCTCCTGACAACCCTAACTGTAACCCCTGGTACTGGTGGGATTTTAGTGGCCCAATAGGCAAAACCTAATCACCCCAATGTGCTTGACTGACTGTGGCCAAGCCCTGGACCAAAATCAAATAACCCCCTTGACTGACTCTGGTAGCACCCCTAGTGACTGACCATAGTGCCCCTTCACTTGAACAAAGGATGCTCCCTTAAACTTTTATTGAGGTGTATACAGTACATTTTCCATATAAAATGCTGGCAAATTCTGTTAGTGTGACATGGATGCAGTGTGGTGCATTACAACAACATGTCCAGCTCCCTGACTGTTCAGTGCTGGGAAACATGACAAGCTGCCTAGCTATCTGTCAGCGCTAAAGGGCAATGCAAGGCAGAGATGCTGTGAGTGTCCAAGTAAATGCAAAGTGAGTGAGCACTAAGAAAATAAACTAACAGTCCTGAGATGCATCCTGTGCAGATGGATGAGATGAATCTATGTCCCTGTGTCATCTGGCAGAAGCATTATGGTAATATAAGGTGTTGGTGAGCTCCAAAATGGAGTTGTGAAGGGCTGAAGTGTGTTCTGAGGTAGTCCAAGATCTGACTTGATGATGCATTGAGCAGTTCCGAGTTCCATCATTGGAATGCAGAGGCAGTTGCTGTCCAAGCAGAGTACCATGAGATGTTGCAGAATGATGCTGAACATGGACACCCAGAGAAGGTAGCTACAACTGCAGCCGTCAATTAAACTCAGACTTTCAAGTCGAGAATTAGCACTAAATTATTTCTCACGGGTGCCCAGGAGTATCATGAACTACATGGAAATAGGGTGATACTAGCTAATAATGAGATATTAATGCATGTGACAAGGGGCCTTGCCACTTCCATGTGAGATTCTCATCAAGTATTTGAAACCTTAAAGAGAAAATTGGACTTGTTTTTGGTAACATCGAGAGTTTAACTTTTTTCATTCCTGACACATTTTTTCAAATTTTGTCCCATTGCCAATGTTATTCATGTGCCACACCAAAGGCTGCTACATAAGATAAAGTTCCATGGTATTACAGGTAATGTATTGGCATGGATAGAGGATTGGTTGACCAGTAGAAAGCAAAGAGTAGGGGTAAGTGGGTGTTTTTCTGGTTGGCGGTCAGTGGCTAGTGGTGTGCCTCAGGGATCAGTGTTGGGACCGCAATTGTTTACAATTTACATAGATGATTTGGAGTTGGGGACTAAGTGTGGTGTGTCAAAATTTGCAGACGACACTAAGGTGAGTGGTAGAGCAAAGTGTGCAGAAGACACTGAAAGTCTGCAGAGGGATATAGATAGTCTAAGTGAGTGGGCAAAGGTCTGGCAGATGGAGTACAATGTTGATAAGTGTGAGGTCATCCATTTTGGTAGGCATAACAGCAAAATGGACTATGTTTTAAATGGTAAAAAAATTGCAGCACCCTGCTGTGCAGAGGGACTTGAGTGTCCTTGTGCATGAATCGCTAAAAATAGGATTGCAGGTGCAGCAGGTGATTAAAAAGGCAAATGGAATTTTGTCTGCCATTGCTCGAGGGATGGAGTTTAAAAACAGGAAGGCTATGCTGCAGCTGTATAGGGTCCTGGTGAGGCCACACCTGGAGTACTGTGTGCAGTTTTGGTCTCCTCACTTGAGAAGAGATATACTAGCACTGGAGGGGGTGCAGAGGAGATTCACTCGGTTGATTCCAGAGTTGAGAGGGTTGGATTATGAGGGGATACTGAGTAGACTGGGATTATACTCACTGGAATTCAGAAGAATGAGGGGAGATCTTATAGAAACATATAAGATTATGAAGGGAATGGATAAGGTGGAGGCAGGGAGGTTGTTTCCGCTAGCAGGTGAAACTAGGACCAGAGGGCATTGCCTCAAAATAAAGGGAAGCAGATATAGGATTGAGGTCAGGAGGAACTTCTTCACCCAAAGGGTTGTGAATCTGTGGAATTCCCTACCCAGTGAAGCGGTTGAAGCTACCTCGCTGAATGTTTTTAAGGCAAGGCTAGATAAATTTTTGAACAGTAAAGGAATTAAGGGTTATGGTGAGTGGGCGGGTAAGTGGAGCTGAGTCTCAAAAAGATCAGCCATGATCTTATTAAATGGCGAGGCAGGCTCGAGGGGCCAGAAGGCCTACTCCTGCTCCTAGTTCTTATGTTCTTATGTTCTTTATGTTCTTCTTCCCCCCAAGTTGAGTACAGGAGGGAATGATAAATCTCCACCAGAAGTAATTGCTTCAAGGCTCGAATAGTGTGTGTATTTTTTGGCACACAAGTTTAGAATGGATATTATGCCATTTTGAGTATGAAACATAGATTACAAAGGATAATGTCAGGGATTATAAATAACAGTTATGAGGTGGAACATATAGATTTCGGGATTATGTCCACTGGAACACAGAAGGAAAAGTGGAGTGTGGAAATTTGATAGAGGCTTTAAAAGTTATGAAACTATATGACAAGATCAGTAGAGATAGATAATTTCATTGGTTGGGAAATAAGTGACAAACAGAGAGGTGTTGCACTTGGGAAAGTCAAACCGAGGTAGGACTTACAAATTAAATGGTAAGGCCCTAAGGAGTGCTGTGGAACAAAGGGACCTAGGAGTACAAGTACATAATTAGTTGAAAGTGGCATCACAGGTAGACAGGGTGGTGAGGAAGGCACTTAGCATGCTGGCCTTCTGTGATACTGAAGGAACAATGATACATTTCCAAGCCAGGATGGAGAGTGGCTTGGAGGGGATCTTGAAAGTGGTTGTGCTTCCATGTACCTCCTGCTCTTGTCCTTGTGGATTTTTTTTTAGCTAATCCAGTTCAGCTTCTGGTCAATGATAAAGCCCAGGATATTGATAATGGGCAATTCAGTGATGGCTATGCCATTGAATGTCAGGGGGTGATGGCTAGGTTTTTTGAAAATAGTTATTGTTGGCACTTCTATGGTGTAAACTTACCTTTTATCTGACTAAAACCAGACATTGTCCAGGTCTTTCTGTATTTGGACTTGGTCTGCTTCAGAATCTGAGGAGCACCAAATGGAGCTGAATATTGTATGATCATTTCCTACTTTTGACCATATGATGGAGGGAAGGTCATCGATGAAGCAACTAAAGATGGTTGGGCTGAGCACAGTCTCCTGATGAACTCCTACACAAATGACCTGGAGCTGAGATGACTGACTTCCAACAACCAAAGTCATCTTCCCGTGTTCTAGGTATGAATCCAACCAGCTTAGAGTTTCCTCCAAATCCCATTGACTCCTGTTTTGCTAGGACTCATTGATGCCACACTCAGTCCATTATGGCCTTGATGTTTAGGGCTGTCACTCTCACCCCAGCTCTTTTGCCCATGTTTGAACCAAGGCTGTAATGCAGTCAGGAGCTGAGTGGCCCTGGCAGAACCCAAACTGGACATCACTGAGCAGGTGCTGCTTGATAGCACTGTTGATGACGCCTGCCATGATCAAGAGCAGACTGATGGAGCGATAATTGGACGGGTTGGATTTATCCTGCTTTTTGTACATAGGATAAACCTTGGCAATATTATGGATTGCTGGGTAGATGCCATTGCTGTAACTGTATAGGAACAGCTTGGCTAGAGGTATGTTTTCAGTACTACTGCTGCATTGTTGTCAGGGACCATAGACTTTAAAGTAACCAATGCCTTCAGCCTTGGTGGATTGAGTCAAATGAAGAGTGGTATCTGTGATGCTATGGACCTTTGTAGGAGGCTGAGATGGTTCATCCACTCAGTATTTCTAGCTGAAGATTGTTGCAAATGCTTCAGCTTATCTTTTGCATTGATGTACTGGGCTCTTTCATCATTGAGGATAGGGATGGGTAAAACTTCCTCCTCCAGTGATTGTTTAATTGTTCACCACTATTCATGTATGACTGTGGCAGGACTGCAAAACTTAAAGTTAATCCGTTGTTAGCGGGATTGTTTAACTGACTTAAATCTATCACTTGCTGCTTATGCTGTTTGGTGTGCAAGTAGTCCTATTTTCAAGCTTCACCAGGTTGACACCTCATTTTCAGGTATGCCTGGTGCTGCTCCTGGCATGCCCTCCTACACTCTCCATTGAACCAGAGTTGATCCTCTGGTTTGATTGTAACGGTTGAGTGGGGAATATGCGCCCCCCCACAGAGGTTACAGATTGTGCTGGAGTGCAGTTCTGATGCTGCAGATGGCCCACCGTGTCTCACGGATGGCTATTCTTGAATTGCTAGATCTGTTTGAAGTCTATCCCATTTAGCACAGTGATAGTGCTACACAACACAATGTAAGGTATTCACAATATGAAGACGGGATGTCACCTCCACAAGGTCTGTGCGGCAGTTGTTCTTACTGATACTACGAAGGACAGATGCATCTGTAGCAGACATATTTATGAGCATGGGGTCGAGTTTGCTTTTCCCTTTTGTTGTTTCCCTGCTGCAGACCCAATATAAAAGCAATATCCTTTAGGACACAGCCAGCTCAATTGGTAGTGGTGGTGCTGAGACACTGTTGTTGATGGACCCAAAGTCCCCCACGCAGAGTACATTCTATACCCTTGTGACCCTCAATGATTCTTCCAAATGGTGTTCAGTATGAAGGAACATTGATTTATCAGCTGAGGGAGGAACGGTGGAAGCTTTTCTTGCTAGTGTTTGACCTGTATTATGAGATTTCATGGGGTCTGTAGTCAGTTTTAAATAGGGAAGTATCAAAAAGAAGTTCTGAATTTAAGTTTTGTCATGTAAATTTAGGAATTATTGTAGAGATGGTAAAGATTTATTTTATTATGCATTCACACAATAATGCATGTGTGTATGTATTGGACTTTACCTTAAAAACTTACACCATAAAAGTTTGGTTCCCCCATTTTAATTGCAAAATTTATTTAGTTACACAAGTGTGGTATGTGAAGAGACTTTTATTTATTTATCTGCATGTGGTATCGAAGGAAATCATGTTTATTTATTTTCCAGGAACAAATTAAAACACCAATTTTTTTCCCTAGCAAGGTCTCTTAAAATGCTTTTCTGCCTGCCCCCAAAATGGAGATATGTATTTACTGACCTAGCCCCAAGCAATGGAAATAAATTCCATTCATCTTCCTTTCTTCTTCCATGCCTTGCAACACACAAGATTATCTGTTTATTCCATTGTATTTGCATCAAGTCAAATATGCCCTGAATAATTTCCTTAACAAAGAATGATTTTGTGTGGACAGGTCATTGGCCTGGCACACAACCTCTTTGTGGGTGAAATGCTTGCTTGTAATGGGGAGTGAGGCAACACTCTGCAGACATGAATGCATTTCTTAATGTCTAATCAGTGCTGGACCTCTGACCTCCTGCTTCCCAGGCCTGAAATTTACTTTGGATGACATAAATTTTTTTTTGTGATAGTGTTCTGTCTTGTAAGATGATGATTGCACTGCAGCAGTTAGCCCTACGAAAAGCGTTGCAAGGTATGGTTCAAGAGCTAAACATGGCTGAGACTACCATTGCCAGAGTGGATGCCTGAAGTATTTCTGTTGCTTATTATCAATGCATGTCAATATATTTGATGAAAGGACGCTGCCTTTGATTTATTAATGCTTATGGAAAGTGGTGGAAGGGGTTGCTGACAATCCTATCAAGCAGGGCTTGAAAAGGAATAGTCTGCTCACTGATACTCAGATGGGTTGTGTAAGAGCTGATGGGGAGGTGATGGCTTAGTGGTATTATAGCTGGGCTGTTAAATCCAGAGACCCAGATAATATTCTGGGGACCCGGGTTGGAACCCTGCCATGGCAGATGGCAGAATTTGAATTTGAATTAAATAATTATCTGGAATTAACAGTCTAATGATGACCATGAATCCATTGTCGATTGTTGGAAAAACCCATCTGGTTCACTAATGTCCTTCAGGAAAGGAAACTGCCTTCCTTACCTGGTCTGGCCTACATGTGACTCCAGACCCACAGCAATGTGGTTGACTCTTAACTGCCCTCTGGGCAATTAAGGATGGGCAATAAATGCTGCCTAGCCAGCGATGCCGTCATCACGTAAATGAATAAAAAATATTCAGCTCCTGCCTCATTAAAGCCTTGGTCCAACATGAACAAAAGATGTGATGAGAGTAGCATCCTTGATGTTAAGTCTGCATTTGATGGGGCGTGACAACAGGAACTCTTGAAAAGTTGGTGTCAATGAGACACAGGAGGAAAACTCTCTACTGGTTGCCATTATATCTAGCTTGGTTGTGGTTGGTAGAAGTCACTCATCTCAGCTCCAACACATCTGTGGAGGAGTTCCTCAGGGTAATGTACTCGGTCTGATACTCAAAAAGTTTAAGACTATTCAGGACATGGGCAGCTCACTTGATTGCAACCAATCCACTGGCATCAACCATCACTCTCTCCAACACTGATGAATAGTAGCAACAATAATGTTACCATTTGCAAGATGCATTTCAATAATTGACAGCGTATTGTAAATGCAAGCTCTCTACCTATAGAAGGACAAGGGCAGCTGATGAAAGGTAGCACTGTCACTTGCAAGTTACCCTTCAAGCCACACATAATCCTGGCTCAGAACTATATTGCCTTTCCTTCAATGTTGCTGGGTGAAAATCCTGGAACTCCTTCCCTAAGTTTAAAAGACTGCAGCAGCTCAAGAAGGCAGCTCGTTATCACTTTTAATCCAGCAATGTCCAAACACCATGAATGAAGAAAATCAAAATATATTCCTTGTTTAAATTTATGCGCAATAAAAACCTTATGCCACACCATTTTCAGAAGTTCTGAAATTTCTGTATATTTGGACAGAGGTTTGGCATTTGTAAATAGGACAAATAAGCTTTCTGATCCTAAAGTATCAAATTTTGAAATCAGTCAAGATTTACATCAATGTCTGTGCCTAGTATGTATAACATTAACACAAATAAAGATAGTCATTAGAAGCTATAATTTGGTTTCTCAATATTCTGTCTCATTGTTAGGAATGCTGTTAAAAAAAAAGTGTCTTTGCACCAGACCATTGCCACATTTAGTCTGTAATAGAAAATTACAAAAAATGATTGATACCACATGCTGAGAATGCTGGAAAGATTTTATACCATTTCAGACTGAAAGGTTAAAGCAAGGAAACCTAGACATGGAAATAAATAAAAGGTTGTATTTCTGAATTGTACATATTTGACAAATTCAGATTCAGAGAGGTCATATTTCTCTGTCAACTGTTGAAAGGAACAAAACCTTGACTGTTAAATAGATCTCTATCCAAATTAATGTCAACCCCTGATTGTGTTTTCAAGGATCACTTATTATTGCAACATATGTATGGGTTTTTTCTACAAACAGTATACCCAGGTGAGCTAGCCAAGTTTACAAGGCAAAGAACTCCAGCCAGACTTACTGGATAGAATAAACTGAGTTACTATCAGGTAATCTGACACTAATCTACCCTAATGGTGCAATCTTCTCACTTTGTAGCTGCTGGAATGGCAGTGCTCTTTTTAGGTTGGGTATGTGATGACTTTGTGCACTGGGCCTTTACTCATTCTCAGAGGAAATCAATTATTTTCATATCAGCAGGCTCTCAAACCAATGAGGGATGTGTTCATTCTTGCAAAAGAAGTGTCTCTATATCTGTGGGACCATGGCATAAGTTATAAAAGCTCACTAGCACTTTGGTATTTGAGGAGACTCGTACGTCAGGAGTTGAGAGATGACTTGGGAAGGCCGTTGCCTTTTATTCAGTGATGCATTTGCAGGATCAGAGGAGCTACAGTGAGATGAGTCACCCAGGATGGGAGGAAGTGGGACACCTCTCCAACAAAGCAGGTGTGCATGGCAGTGACTGAGGAAACCAGAAGTGTGGTCCCACTAATCTAGAGACATTGTACCAGGAGGATCAAGAACTTCAGTTGGGTCTCATCATATTTTTCAGTGCCAATGCCCATTTTCTGATTTTCCCAGCAATCTCCTACACAGCTCGCCTCAGATCAAGTGAGATAGTAAGAACTGCAGATGCTGGACTCCGAGATAACACAGTGTGGAGCTGGAGGAACACAGCAGGCCATACAGCATCAGAGGAGCAGGAAAGTTGATGTTTCGGGTCGAGACTCCACAAATGGTGTTTCTCCCTCCTCTCCACATAAGCCATTCTAAATATTCACAATTCACTGTTTTTAGTATCAATCACCTTGTCAGGCACTGGCAATGCATCCCAATCTGCTCAACTTGGGTTTTGATCCAAAACGCTGAAGATGTGTCAGAGCAAAACAAATTAAGCCACTCAAGCATTAGAGACAGTGCGGAGAAGATTTGTGAGGCAGATGCTGCCAGATCTACTGATTTCCTCCTGAAACTTCTGTTTTTTGGATACTGCTAGCAATCTAAGTACCTGATTGACAGTTAATGCAATGGATCTTCTCCCAAGGAGGTAACAATGGACTGTCATTGGCTCTCCAGCCACTAGGTATAACCCCTGCTGACAAGATTAAATTTCAACCCCTCGACTGTACGGGATAGTAGACAACAAAATCATAGAAGTATATGACTCATAAGGCCCGTTGGTCATCATATCTGAGCCAAGAGACAGGAGCTATCCAGTCTGATCCCACTTTCCAGACTTTTTTTTTATTTACTAATGGGTGTTGCTGGCTGACCAGCATTTATTGCCCATCCCTGGCTCCCTTTGAACTGAGTGGCTTTTTAGGATATTTCAGAGGGCAGTTGAAAGTCAGCCACATTGCTGTGGATCTGGAGTCACATGTAGGCCAGACCAGGTGAGGATGGCAGATTTCCATCCCTAAAGGACACTAGTGAACCAGTTGGGTTCCAACAATCAACAATGGTTTCATTGTCTTCAGTAGATTCTTAATTCCAAGTTATTATTGAATTGAAATTCCACTATCTGCCATGGCAGAATTCAAACCCAGGTTCCCAGAACATTAGCTGAGCTTCTGGGTTAATAGTCTAGTGATTATACCACTAAGCCGTTGCTTAGATTTATATTCTGTCATTTGTGGTGTTTCAAGTGCATTGCCAAGTATTTTTTAAAGTTCAGTCAGGGTTTCTGCCCCTGCCGCCCTTCTGGCAGTGAGGTTCAGAGCCCTACCACTTTTGTTGTGCAAAATTTCTCCTCATTCTATGATTCTATGATTCAACGTAGACCACAAATACAGGTTATGCAATGAGATTGGACTTATGCAATTGGAATTTTCCTCAACATGCCTGGGGTGTATGAAAAGTAATATCTTGCCAACTTAAAGTTGTTAAGGACTTTTCTTCCTGTGACACTGTATCCGTCGTAATATATGACTGAAAGCACACCTTACAACACAATGTGGCTTTTCAGGTGATCTAGTACTTGGAGGTGGACTTCTTCCGAGCCGGTATTCATTTCTTACCTCCAGCTACAGTTATTTAACATGAAGAAATATTTATTCTGCTGTATTGATCTCTTTTAGAACTCCAATTTTTAACTGAATGTGACATTGCACATATCATGACAGGCATATTCCATTAAACATATTTGTTTCCATGCATTAGGTTATGTTATATCATTAGTGTTAATTTATGTTTTAAGGATATCATATTCAATTATAAGAAGTTTTCGAACTGTAACAATTACTAATAGAGAGAACCACCTTTGGCATATACTAATGGTCACAGAAACAGGTTAATAGTTGTAGAAATAGGATCCTGCTATTATGAGGCTAACTAATAATGACAAACAGAACCCTTGAGATTAAGACTAATGACCTATCTGGTTTTCAGAGATGAAATGTGCACTCACTTTTCACAGCACGCTTCATTTGAGAAACCAGCATCTCACTTCCGCTCTTCACACTGTCACAGGAAGAAGAAAAGGTTGAAAATACAGAGCACATACAGGTCCGTTTCTTTGTTCCACAATAGGGACTCTGTTTTACTGTTACAGTCTGGCACACTGTCATGGTTTGACTCTATTTCCAAGCTCCATGCCTTCCAGGCTTTTGACTGGATGCCAGAAACAATTAATCAGGTACATTTTACAGCTGAACAATAATCAAACAAAAACTGTTGAGATATAGATCCCCCAGATTGAAGATTTTCACAAGTAGAAAACAAAGTCATCAGCAGATTCCAGTATGATTAATGATCTTTATAGTTTAAAAGTAACCCTGTACTGAATAACTAGTGCACTGTCAGTGAACCTTTCAAGAAGGGTACCAAATACTTTTGTCAACCATTTTTCATAACAAACCTATTGAAGCACATTTGGCACAGTATCTTAGTACTTAAATAAGCATCCTTATTCTATTAATTGAATGATTGATTGCCTGTAACTGATAGCTCTCAATTCCTGTACTGTATTTCTGCTTTTGTGTTTTATAAGAACAAGTTATAATTTTGCAGTTACAGTTTTATCTTTTCTGTATTTATACAAGTGTGAATTTAAAGTTGTTACAAGGGTCATCTAGTAGCTATACTGTTACAGCATCAGATATTTGCCATGAAAATGTTATTTAATTCCCAGTCTCATCTGTTATTCATCTTTAGACATCTATTAAAGGTTAAAGTTCAGATTAATAAGGGAAAAATGATTATTGACTTTATTGCACAATTATGAATATTTTGTTCTACCCATAAGCAACATAATTAAAACCACTTTGTGATGGACTGTCTGTCCCAATTGAAGAGGCTATCATAAACTTAGGGAAGGACTGGCATTAGAGGTGAAGTCACCACAGTCCTAACAGAATATAGGGCTGTTTTTTCATTACAGAGAGGTGACTGGTGGTGGTTTAACCTGAGAGTCACCATGCCTCAGGCAAGGGGCAATTTTGAAAAAGATTCACCTTCATGATAACTCCACCTGGTGAGGAATTGACCCACACTGTTGGTGTCGCTTACTGGCTGTCTGGCCAACTGAGCTAACTGACCACTTGCTAGCGTTAGGTAAATGAAAAATACGTTTAGGATTTCTGCCACTTTCAGGCAGTGAATTCTATATCCCTACCATCCCCGTCGTGTAAATATTTGTCAAAATAAATCATAGATACAATCTATTAATCACAACGAAACATGATAGAAATATATGGGTAAAACACTAACTATGATTTTAACCTGGAACAGGATTGATGCAAAGTTTGGGGACTGGTGCAAACTGCAAAATTACATGTTGATGTCTGAAGCTATGTTCAAGAGAAATTGACTTCAGGAACCTTTTTGTTCATTTTCAGTGCATTTCGATAAACAAATTGGTGTATGTGGCTCTCACAATGGCAGGAGAAATCATGCTGGATACACTCTCTGTAAGGACTTAGCCTGTGCACAGTGAATGTTCACGAGATGTATGACGAGTAGGAAGATCACAACATCAATCAGTGCCATGTGCTGAGTTGATGCCAGTTGTGCCATTTTAGAACTCAATGCTTCTGTTAATGTTCTCTCTTAACCTCACTTGGTGTTGTGTTTCTTTATGCTTACACAAACAATCTGCTCCTTTTATTTGAAGAAATGAAACTATATACAAACAATATCTAAGGGTAGAATTTCCCTGTATTTTTCTAAGTGAGGGAGTGAGAGGATTAGGTAGTGGCAATTGCTCACCAATCAGCTCATTAAGAGCAGTGCCTGGGTTTTAAAATTTGCCGGTTGAGCCTTACTCCTCAGAGGCTCCTGCATGACAAAGCGAAGTATTTCTTATAATACTCGTGAGTGGGGATTTCAGGGAAGGTGTGTCAGAGAGTCAGAGGCTTTCAGAAGCTGCACTTGCCCACCATCCATGCTTCTAACTGCCCCCAGTTTGTAGAAATTGGGGATCCCAGCCCCAACTTTGTAAGCAGGTCGCCATGATTACCTAGTCACCTTTCCCAAACTTGAGTCAATGGGAATAAGGGGCACAAAAGATGATGTTTGATGTTATTGGAGATCAGTCATCAGGTCCAGGATCTCATTGTCAGTTCCTTAGGTTAGCGAACTGAGCCCAAATATCTTCAGCTGCTTCATCAATGACCTTCTCTCCACCATAAGGTCAGAGTGGGAATGTTCACTGTTGACTGCAGAAGGTTCAATACCATTCACAACTCATTAGATATTGAAATAGCCCATGTTGAAATGCAGCAAGTCCTGGACGGTACCCAGGATTGGGCTGATAAGTGGCAAGTAACAATGATCATCTGAAACAGAAAGAAACTAGCCATTGCCCCTTGACATTCAATTGCACAACTCTGGCTGAATCCTTCAGTGATAACATCCAGTGGGTTACCATTGACCAGAAAATAGACTAGACTAAAACTATAAATCTTGAGTAATCTTGTGGCTAAAAGACTGGATCAGGTGCTAAGAATCCTGCAGTAACTCACTCCTGTCTCCCGAAGCCTGTCCATTATCTACAAGTCACAAGTCAGGAGTGTGATAGAATACTCCCCACTTGGTCTGGGTAAGTGCTACTCTAAGAACACGCAAGAAACTTGTCACCATCCAGGACAAAACAGCACACTTGACTAAGAGCAGAGATGCATGACTGTGGTTGTATAAGGGTTTGGTCAGACTGCATTTGGAATATTGTGAGCAGTTTTGGGCCACATATCTCAGGAAGGATGTACTGGCATTAGAGGGGATCCAGAGGAGTTTTACAAAAACGATCCTGGCTATGAAGGAGCTGTCATATGAAGAGCGGTTGAGATCTCTGGGTCTGTGCTCATTGGAGTTTAGAAGTATGATGGGGTGGGCGGGGGAATCTCATGGAAACTTACAGAATACTGAGAGGTTTGGGTAGAGTGAATGTGGAGAAGATGTTTCCACTAGTAGGAGAGTCCAGGATCTGAGGGCACAGCCTCAGCTTGAAGGGACAAGATGAAGAGGAATTTCTTCAACCAGAGGGTGGTGAATCTGTGGAAATCCTTAAGGCAAAAGGCCAGCCAAGTCATTGAGTGCATCTAAAGCAGAGATAGATAGATTCTTGATTAGTAAGGGAATCGGAGGTTACGGGGAGGAAGCAGGATGGTGGGGTTGAGAAACATAACAGCCATAATCGATTGGAGTAGCAGACTTGATCAGTTGAATGGCTTTGATCAAGAAACCTCACTTTTGAACATTCATGTCTTGACCTCAGCCTTCACAATCATAAATGACACACTTGTGTATAACAGTAAACTATTTCTTTAGCTTCCCTTTGGGGAGATATCCTGGAAACAATACACTACAAATACTTTGGGATTACCAGGTATAACAGCCTGGACTTGGTGATGTGGTAGCCTGAGATCACAAGGGAATTTAAAGATTTTATAGCTCATTGTGAAATCTGTAATTACACAGGATTGTCAGGTCTGGTAAACTGAAGAAACTGACAAAAATCAGCAAAGTTTGTGAGAAGATGCAGATGAGGAGAAAAAGATTGAGCCACCCAATCCAATTAAAATCTTGACAGAAGTTAACTGAAGTTGTTCAGAGTTGCTGCCAGATGATGAAGTGATGCAAGTTCAAGTGGTATATTTTAATTGTTCAACATCCAAGGGAGAATTATCAGGGCAAAGAGTGAAGGAAAATATTCAACCTAATCTACAAGATACAGTGAAGAGTTTACGTGCTTCCACACAGATATTAATACTAAAGAACAGGGGAGGACTTAAGTACAATCATTTTTTTTTCCTTTATTCATTCACGGGATGTGGGCATCACTGACTAGGCAGCATTTATTGCCCATCCCTAATTGCCCAGAGGGCAGTTAAGAGTCAACCACATTGCTGTGAGTCTGGGGTCACATGTGGGCCAGACCAGGTAAGGATGGCAGTTTCCTTCCCTGAAGGACATTAGTGAACCAGACAGGTTTTTCCCCCTGACAATTGACAATGGATTCATGGTCATCATTAGATTCTTAATTCCAGATATTTATTGAATTCAAATTCTGTCATCTGCTGTGGCGGGATTTGAATCCAGGTCCCCAGAACATTATCTGTGTCTCTGGATTAACAGTCCAGCGATAATACCACCAGGCCATCACCTCCCCCTGTCACTAGACAAGCAATATTAGACAATCTGATGGAATTAATAGCAGATAAGTCCCCTGGCCCTGATGGCTTGCATCCTATGATCCTAAAACAGGATATAGTGAATGCACTGTTTATAATTTTCAAAAAAAAACTTGGATTTTGGAGAAGTACCAGAGTTTTGGAAAACAACTAAAGTGACACCCCTGCTCAATAAAGGAGAGAGGCAAAAATGGGTAACTAGCCAATCCTTCACCCAGACACATTTGTACCTTTGTTAAGCTTGGTGAATCTTAAAATTGGTGTTCAATGTACAGTACTGATACATCAGCTGAAATTGGGAAGTAGGTATTAAACATTAGGAGGTTTCCTTGACCTGACACAATTAGACTTCATAGGAGCAGAATTATGTTGATGATCTAAGACTGCTTTTTCCTGACTGTCTATCACTGTTGAGATGTATAGTGTACAAAAGCAACATTTATAAAAAAAACTGATTTGACTGGAATTTGCGTATTGGTCATTTTTCTGTGCATTGTACTTTAGAAAAGCTTTAGAGAGAGTGAATAAAATATTGACAAGAATGTTACCAGGAACAGAGGACTTCAGCTATATGGATAGATTGAAGAAACTGGGATTGTTTTGCCTTAGAGAAGAGAAGAATGGAAGGAGATTTGATAGGTTTTTTCAAAACCATGTTGGGCTTAGATTCTTTGTCAGGCAGTAGTAATTCCCGAACAAAAATGGAAATTACTGGAAAAGCTCAGCAGGTCTGGCAGCATCCGTGAAGAAAATTCAGAGTTAATGTTTTGTGTCCGGTGACCCTTCCTCAGAATGGACCCAAAACGTTAACTCTGATTTCTCTTCACAGATGCTGCCAGACCTGCTAAACTTTTCCAGCAACTTCTGTTTTTGTTTCTGATTTACAGCATCCGCAGTTCTTTTGGGTTTTTTTTAGTAGTGATTCCCACGCTGCTTTTGAGATTTAGCCAACTTACAACAGGTACCTCAAAGAACTGAAGTAATACCACAAGCAGACGCTCCCTCAAATCAGTCAAAACCAACTCTGCTGGATGGGGCATGTTTTGCTTAGCCACCAGAAATGGCTCCACTTTGAACTCAGAAGACTTCCAGGGGAACAGCAGAAATGCTGTAGGGATGTCATCAAAGCATTCCTGAAGAATTCGAGTATCCCTGTCAACTGGTGGGAGATCCTGACTTGTGAAAAACCAAAGTGGAGAAGGTTCCATTGGCACGGCTCGGAACACATTGGGACATTTTGCAGATGTTTAGTTGAGGTGCCATGGCGAGTACAAAAACTCAAAAGAAACCTAACTACCCAACTCTTCAAACCTCATCTGCTTCAAATGTGACAGAATCTGCAGATCATGCATTGGACTCGATCATCCTTCTCAGAACACATTGAACCAGAATGGAAACAAGTTATTCTCATTCCCAAGGGACTGCTTAAGAAGAAGAGATAGAGGGAACATTCACAGCAGTAGAATGATTGAGAACTAAGGGGCATAAATGTAGGTGATTTTCAAAAACAAAAACAAAAGTGACTTGAGGTAAAATCTCATACGCAGCAACTGGGATGCACTGACTGAAATGGTGGCAGAGGCAGGGCTAATTTGTTTTTCTCATTCATTATTGGGATATGAGTGTTGCTGGAAAGGCCAGTATTTGTTGGCCATTCCTAATCTCCCTTGAGAAACTGGTGGTGAGCTGCTGTTGTCCATGTGGTATAGGTGTACACCAAGTGTCAGGGGAGGTGATGGCCTAGTGGTATTATTACTGGACTGTTAATCCAGATACCCAAATAACTTTATGGGAATCTGGGTTCAAATCCAGCAATGGCAGATAGTGGAATTTGTGTAAAAAAAAAATCTGGAATTAAGAATCTAATGATGACCATGCATCCATTGTTGATTGTCAGGAAAAACCCATCTGGTTCACTAATGTCCTTTAGGGAAGAAAACTGCCATCCTTACGTGGTCTGGCCTACATGTGACTCACGATCCACAGGAATATGGTTGTCTCTGAACTGCCTAATGGGCAATAAATGCTGCCTAGCCAGCTACACCCTGATTCTATTAATAAATTTTTTAAAAAGTGCTGTAGGGAGGCAAATTGTGACTTTCAAAATTGGATAAGCACCCGAAAGGCAGGACTACAAAGGGCAGTAGCTTGGGAGTGTAATTGCTGAATAGCTCATACAGAGACCTGGCACAGATTCAATGGGTCAAATGTGCTGTAATCATTCTATCCTTCTGCATAGAGAGTCAGCAACACTTATCAAAGCTGAAAGAATGCTGAGACGGAGAGAAGTATTCACAGGTGCATACGTCTGGGGGAGAGGGGCAGATCAGTTGTAAAGCAAGAAGTAGGCACACTGACAAGGCACCCAAAATAATGACCATCAAAGTGAAACCTTGACCTTCGGAAACAGAAGTGTCAGCCTTCCAATTAGGGCAGTTCACCCCTGACCTACATTGCACTGTAACAGAAATGCAATGCATCCCCTGAGTTTTTCTTGTATATAATTTTAATTGCTGTATCTTATATAAACACATGGTGTTTTCCAGAGTAGCATGGGAACAAAGGAATCCTGTTAATCTTTCTTTACAGTGCATACGTTTTTTTTAAAAAATAAATT
Organism: Rhincodon typus; assembly: GCF_021869965.1. Classification (NCBI taxonomy): domain Eukaryota; kingdom Metazoa; phylum Chordata; class Chondrichthyes; order Orectolobiformes; family Rhincodontidae; genus Rhincodon; species Rhincodon typus. The sequence continues at coordinate 101,615,823 of NC_063332.1, forward strand.
TTATTTGGGAACAGAACAGAGGGGAAAATCAGGTTCTCAGATGAAGCACTGAACTCTTCATTTGCCTTTTCATAGAGGTTGTCTTAGCTAATCAGCAAAGAAGAGGAAGCTGCGTTGGCTCCTTATTTTTAATAGCCAGCCTTGTGATACAGTGGTAGTGTCCTTACCACTGATTCAGAAAATCCAGTTTAAATCCCACCTGCCCCAGAGGTCACAGCATGTTTGCACATATTGGTTAAAATATCTCTAACTGTTAGCAAAAGAAGCATTTTAAAAACAGAGAGCTTTGAACTGGATTTTCATTATTGCACATATTGATGATGAAATTTTATGAACAGACGAAAGCAATTTGACCGACCATTTCACACTGCAATGTCCTTTTCCACTGAAGCCTTTTACATGCTCTTGGGGAAGATGTAATTTACCTCCAACTATCCTGCACTAAAGGTCCACAGTTCAGTCAATGAATGATGTTGCAAATTAAGTACACATATGCTATGGACAGAGTGTCCTAGTATCAATAACATAAGCACTTCTTTGGAAGAATGATTATTTTGGCAATACCCTTGACATTTGGTGCGATTGCTACAAGCTTATAATTTCCACGTTGTACGCAATAGTGAAGCCATAAATTATATTGAAGGAGTAAGACTGGATAAAGTAAATCAACTAAATGTTAGCATATTCCTACATGCCTGTTACGCATCATAACTCTGAATTAAATACCCACTTTGTACCCAAGCTTTCTCAGTCACATTAGTGAGTAGCAGCAATGACTCATGTGATTAAGGTGGTTATTTTAACAGCAGTAACCTTACAGCAGCAGAGGAAGAAACAAATTATTGACAAGGAAAATTTGGAGGATGAGGTATTAACCTCTCAGAATTTACTAACAAGGGACAAATAGCTTGCACTGTGAGAACCCATTTGGAGGAAAGTGACAGCCAGCAATGATCATGGAGATGCTGGGAGGGGTCCATTTTGATCAAGAAGGAAGCTGTAATCTCAATCTTTTATTTTATGGACATTGCTGCCACTACCATGTCTGATTTGGTGCAGATTAATGGAGAAAAGTGAAACAAATGCCACAAATTTATATAATTTTTGATCAACGATGTATTTACTTGTAGTTTCAAGGACTCCTAACATTTTGAGTGCAATCAAGAGGCTTTAGGTTTCTCTATTCACTTTGAAATCGACCGCTGAATGAGACTAAGTATAGATAGACCTTTATCAGTTTGTCATTCTTCAGACAAGTTATCTTCTTAAAGTAAAATTCCTTAAGCTAATTGCAAAAAGCTTTAAGAGCGTCCCTATGACAAGGGGCAGGGGATGGTGGTTTACTTTGTCCTCCAACATGTTAGACCTTATTGAAGCATACAAGATTCTTAGGGGACTTGTCAGGATAGACGCAGAGTGGTTGTTTCTTCTCTTCTGGGAGAGTTTAGGACCAAAGGGCATAACCTCAGGATAAGGAGTTACCTTTTTACAACAAAGAGGAGGAATTTCTTCTGACAGAGGATAGTGATTTTGTGGAATTCTTTATTGAAAAGTAGAAGCTTAGAAATTATTATGAGGAGTAGGCCATTTGGCCCTTTGAGTTGCAGTGGCATTCAAAATAATTATGGCTGATAGAAATGGTGAAGAAATTTCTCCTCCTCTCAAACTTAAATGGCCTACTTTGTATCCTTAAACTATGACACCTTGTTCTGGACTTCATAGTCATTGGGAACACACTTCCTGCATTTACTTCTTCTAGTCTCGTTTGAATTTTATATGAAATGCACCCTCATTCTTCGAAATTCCAGTGAAGAATATAGTCCTAACTGATCCACTCTCTCTTCATATCCACTCTCCCTACTATCTGAGGAATCATTCTGGTAAACTGTTAGTGCACTGTCTCTATAGCTGGAACATTCTTCCTCAGATGAGACCAAACTGCATATGATACTCTAGGTGTGGTGTCACCTATGCCCTTGACATCTGTCTTAGGGATCCTTGAAGAATAAATGTTTTAAGGGTTTCCTCAACCCTAGTAAGCAATCCTGCAACTTCCACTGACCTGCAGCACTCTAATGGCTGCCATTTTATTGCTGTGTTCCTCTGGAAGCCAACCAGATGGAAGGTAAATGAGATCTCAGAGATAAAACTACCGAGCTAGTGAGACCTGTTTTGATGCAACAAAATGTGGTAAGAGCATGTACTTGTTGGGTATGAAAGTGATTAAAGCTTCAATTTATGCAAGCTTAACTTAGATTGTAATTTGTAGTTTGTTTAAAGAGAAATCACCAGTTTTAAAATGTGTACCTGTAAGCTTTGAGCAGGCTTATTTTCAAGGAATGGATTGAAAGAGTAGTTGACAGTTTTCATTTTACAGAATGTGCTCACTGTAAAAGTTTACAGCTTTGAGTTTAGTTTCATTTTAATGGTGCGAATGGGAACGTTTATGGAGACTGGTGCAAACGTCAGTGGCAAAACAGGATTTGTAAGCATGTACCTTGCTACACCAACCCCAATTTATAGCATTTCACTTTATTCATGTTATGACATGAGGGCAGAGTAACAATTCTTGTGCTAAAGTCAAAATGTGTTCTCTCTCACTTCATCTTAATTAACAACTGGATGAAACTGGATCCTCACTAACTGAGTGAGCTAGGCCATTTGTGTTGGAAACACATAGAGGTAGCCAACCTAGTGTAACTTGGAACAGAATGCAGAATTTAGGTGTATCGAGGAGTTCAACTGAGGAAAGAAAGATGTGTTTGGTTGATTTTTACCACAGCTGATGATGAGTATTTCTGGTATTGAAAATAAATTAAGGTCTTCAGTTTGTGCTCAGTTCTCCGGTCATCTTTCATTTAAAACATTAAGTTTAAGATCAATATTACTGAGTTAAAAAGGGGAATTAATAGAGTAACGTAGAAAGAGCAGGTGCACTGGAGTGATTTTGAAAGCTGCTGGACACCAAGGTGATCCATATTGGGAGCACATGTTTGCAGTTGAAGCGACTTCAGATCTGAGTTGAAGTTTTGGAGTTTGAGCTGTAGACATAGTGCCACATCAGGAAAGAGGAGGATGTTAGCTGGACACTTTGCTCCAGAAGGCAGTGATAGTCCTTAAATTAGGTAATTGGAGTGGAAGAGGAGGGATCCAGTCATTGTTCTTTATGGTGATAGCAATCCCATTCATTGGACTGGAAAAGGAAGTGCTGTTGAAAGGTTTTGAACAGCGGGGAGCTAAACAAAAATACAGAATCTCCAAGGTGATAATCTCAGGATTACTAGTTGAGCTATGGGCAAGTTGACATAGGATGAATAAAATTGTAATCCAGCTCAACCTGTAACCTCATGGCCTGGCAATATCCCCCACTCAACCATTACCATCAAGCCAGGGGATCAACCCTGGTTTAATGGAAAGTCCAGGAGGGCGTGCCAGGACCAGCACCAGGCATACCTGAAGATGAGGTATCAACCTTGTGAAGCCACCAAACAGGACTACTTGCACACCAAACAGAGAAAGCAGCAAGTGATAGACAGAGTTAAGTGATCCCACAACCAACGAATTAGATCTAAGCTCTGCAGTCCTGCCACATCTAGTTGCAAATGGTAGTGGGCAATTAAAAAAACTCACTGGAGCAAGAGGCTCCACAATTATCTGTAATCTTAATGATGGAAGAGCCCACCACTTTAGTGCGAAAGATAAGGCTGAAGCTTTCACAGCAACCTTCAGCCAGAAGTGCCAAGAGGATGATCCATCTCGGTGTCCTCTGTTGGTGCCCAGCATTACAGATACCAGTCTTCAGTCTTCACTCCACATGATATCAAGAAATGGTTTGAGGCACTGGATACTGCAAAGACTATGGGCCCTGACAACATTTCAGCAATACTACTAAAGATTTGTGCTCCAGAACTTTCTGCTCCCCTAGCCAAGCTGCTCTAGTACAGTTACGACACTGGTATTTATCTGACAATTTTCAAAATTTTCCAAGTATGTCCTGCACATAAAAACAAAACAAATCCAATTACTGCCCCATCAGTCTACTCTCAATCATCAGGAAAGTGATGGAAGGTGTTCATCGACAGTGCTATCAACTAGCACCAGCTTAGCAATAACCTGCTCAGTGATGCCCAGTTTGGGTTCTGCCAGGGCCACTAAGCTCCTGACCTCATTACAGCCTTGGTTCAAATATGGACAAAGGAGCTGAATTGCAGAGGTGAGGTGAGAGTAACATCTCTTGACATCAAGGCAGCATTTGACCAAGTGTGGCATCAAGGAGCCCTAGCAAAAGTTGAATCAATCAGAATCGGGGGAAAACTCTCAAGTGGTTAGAGTTATACCTGACACATAGGAAAATGGTTGTGGTTGTTGGAGGTTAGTCATCTCTGCTCCAGGACAGCTCTGCAGGAGTTCCTTGGGGTAGTGTCCTAGGCCCAACCATCTTCCACTGTGACCTTCATCAATGACCTTCCCTCCATCATAAGGTCAGATGTGGGGATGTTCGCCGATGATTGCACAATGTTCAGCACCATTCGCAACATCTCAGATACTGAAGCATGTTATGTCCAAATGCAATAAATTCTGGACAATATCAATATTTGATAAAAGACAAATAACATTCATACCACACAAATGCCGGCTATGACCATCACTAATAAGAGACAATCTAACCACTGCCTCTTGACATTCAATAGTGTTACCATCACTGAATCCCCCACTATCAACATCCTGGGGGTTATCATTGATCAGAAACTCCATTGGACTTACCACAGAGTGGCTAGAGGAGAGGCCAGGAATATTGCAGCGAGTAACTCACGTTCTGACTCCTCAAAGCCTGTCCACCATCTACAAGGCACAAGCCAGGAGTGTGATGGAATACTCCCCACTTGCCTGGATGGGTGCAGCCCCAACAACACTCAAGCAGCTTGACACTATCCAGGACAAAGCAGCCCGCTTGACTGGCACTATATCCATAAGCATCCACTCCCTCCACCACCAATGCTCAGTAGCAGCAATGTGTACTATCTACCAAAGATCCGCAGATAGCATCTTCCAAACCCACAACCACTTCCATCTAAAAGGACAAAGGCAGCAGATATGTGGGAATACCACCATCTTCAAGTTCCTCTCCAAGCTACTCACCATCCTGATTTGGAAATATATTGCTGTTCCTTCACTGTCAGCGTGGTAAAATCCTGGAATTCCCTCCCTAATGGCATTGTGGGCCAACCCACAGATGGTGGACTGCAGCGGTTCAAGAAGGGAGCTCCACCTTCACAAGATCAACTAAGGACGGACAATAAATGCTGACCAGCCAACAACGCCCACATCCCACACAAATGAATAAATAAATGACAGACCAAATGCTTGGCTAAAAGATCGGTGTTGGATGAATGGGTTTCAGTTCATAGCCTATGGGTACGAGAACTGAAGCAGATGGAGTTGTTCAGAAGGATGGGTTTCACCTCAAACAAGCCGGGGCCATTCCAGTGAGTCAAATAACTAGAGCTGCAGAGCGGTTTTAAAACTAATTTAAGGGAGGATTCAGGAGTGGGGAGTATAGGCTTGCAAAGCGAACATATATGGCAGAAAACAAAGGAGGACATACTAGTGAGTAACAAAAAAAGACCAGTAGGAGCATGTAATACATGTGAACACATGTAAAAAGGGAGAGAGGTAACAGTGAACATAGGACCCTTGGAGAACAATATGGTGGAAACAATAATGGGGAGCAAGGAAATGGCAGTAGAGCTAAACAAGTACTTTATATTATTATTAATGTTGGAAGTCATGAATTGCACTCCAAAAATATGAAATAGAGATGCAAAAGGGGAGGAGAAAATGAATACAACAACAATCACTAGAGATAAAGGACTGAGAAAACTGTTGTGGCTAAAGGCCAACAAGCCTCCTGGACCTGAAGAGTTGCATCTGAGGATTTTAAAGGAAGTAGCTGCAAGTATTCAAGTAATAATATTGCAAGAATGTTCAGAATCTAAAATGAAAATTCCAGAGAATTTGAAAACTGCCAATGTAACACCCTTAATGGAAGGGAGACCAAAAGAGGTAATTACAAACCAATTAACTTAACATCTGTCATTCTGAAAATGCTAAGGATGTTATAACAGGAATAAAAGAGCAGAGACAGCGTGACTCATGTAAGGGGCATATCTATGACAAATAAAGTCATAGAGTCATAGAGATATACAGCACGAAAACAGACCCTTCGGTCCAACTCGTCCATGCCAACCAGATATCCTAAGTAAATCTAGTCCTGTTTTCCAAAATTAGGCCCATATCCCTCTAAACTCTTCCTATTCATATACCCATCCAGATGCCTTTTAAACGTTGTAATCATACCATCCTCCACCACTTCATCTGGCAGCTCATTCGCACATGCACTACCCTCTGCATGAACAAATTGCCCCTTAGGTCCCTTTTAAATCTTTCCCCTTTCACCTTAAACCTATGCCCTCTAGTTTTGGACTCACCCATCCTGGGGAAAAGACCTTGCCTATTTACCTCATCCATGCCCTTCACGATTTTATAAACCTCTGTAATGTCACCCTCAGCCTCTGATGCTCCAGGGAATATAGCCCAAATCGATTCAGCTTTTCCCAATAGCTCAAATCCTCTAACCTGGCAACATTCTTGTTTCAAATAATCCTTCCTATAGCAGGGAGACCAGAATTGCACACGGTATTCCAAAAGTGGCCTAACAAATGTCCTGTACAGTTGCAACATGACCTCCCGACTCCTATATGCAATGCACTGACCGATAAAGGCAAGCATACCAACTGCCTTCTTCACTATCCTATTTACCTGTGACTCCACTTTCAAGGAATTATGAACTTGAACCTCAAGGTTTCTTTGTTCAGCAACCCTCCCCAGGACCTTACCATTAAGTATATAAGTTCTGCCTTGATTTGCCTTTCCAAAATGCAGCACCTCACATTTATCTAGATTAAACTCCATCTACTACTCCTCAGCCCATTGGCCCATCTGATCAAGATCCTGTTGTACTCTGAGGTAGCCTTCTTCGCTGTTGGCTACACCTCCAATTTTGGTCTTATCTGCAAACTTACTAACCATACTTGCGATGTTCATATTCAAATCATTCATATAAATGACGAAAAGCAGTGGCCCCAGCACTGGTCCTTGTAGCACATCGCTGGTCACAGGCCTCCAGTCTGAAAAGCAACCCTCTGCCACCACCCTGTCTCCTTACCTTCAAGTCAGTTTTGTAGCCAAATGGCTAGCTCCCCCAGTATTCTGTGTGATGTAACCTTGCTAACCAATTTACCCAAGGAACCTTGTCGAATGCTTTACTGAAGTTCAGATAGACCACGTCCACCACTCTGCCCTAATCAATCCTCTTTGTTACTTATTCAAAAATTCTCAATCGAGCTCATGAGACACAATTTCCCACACGCAAAGCCATGTTGACTATCCCTAATCAGTCCTTGCCTTTCCAAATACGTGTAAATCCTATCCCTCAGATTCCCTCCAACAACTTGCCCACCACTGATGTCAGGCTCACCAGTCTATAGTTCCCTTGCTTTTCCTTACCACCTTCCTTAAATAGTGGCATCATGTTAGCCAATCTCCAGTTTTCCGGCACCTTGCCTGTGACTGTTGATGATACAAATATCGCAGCAAGGGGCCTTATAATCTTTTCCCTAGATTCCCACAGAGTTCTAAGGTTCACTTGATTAGGTCCTGGGGTTTTACTCACCTTTAGTGTTTTTGTAGTTCTTTGAGGTAATCATGAGCAGGATAGATCAAAGTGAGCCAGTAGATGTAATATATTTGGACTTCCAAAGGCATTCAATAAAGTACTGCGCATAAGACTACTTAATAAGGTAACAGCCCATGGTGCTCAGGGCAGTGTATTAACATGGATAGAGGGTTGGCTAACTAATAGAAGACACAGAATTAAGAGAAGGGGGGCATTTCCTGGTTGGCAACATGTGACTAGTGGAGTCTACAGGGATTAGTGCTGGGCCCACAATTATTTACAATATATGTTATTAACTTGAATAAGATAAGTGAATGTGCTATAGCAAAATTCACAGGTGAAACAAAAATAGGTGGGAAGTGGTGAGAATGATAAAAAAAACAGTCTGGAGAGGGTATAGACAGGTTAAAAGAGTGGGAAAAAGCTTGACAGATGGAATATAATTTTTGAAGTATGACATTAAGCCCTTCAGCAGAAAGTTGAGAAGAACTGAATATTATATATAAATGGAAACAGACTGCAGAAACCTGAAACACAAGGATTTGGCGAATCACAAGAAGCTAGCATCCAAATTCAGCAAATAATAGGGAAGGCAAATTGGATCATGGCCTTTATTTCAAAGGGATTGGAGTATAAATATGGGAAGTACTTTCTGAAACTATACAAGGCGCAAGTTAGACCACAACTGAAACACTGACTAAAAAAGTATCCTTATCTAAGGAAAAATATGTTGGCATTAAAGGCAGTGCAGAGAAAGTTCACTGTCTATGGAGGTATTTTCTGATGAGAAGAAGCTGAATAGATTGGGCCTGTATTCATCGGATTTTAGAACAAGGAGTGGAGACCTTGTGAAAGCTTACTAGGTTCTTAGGACACATGGAAGGTGAATGTGGAGATGTTGTTTCTCAGATTAAAGAGTCACCCATTTAATATAGAAATTGAGAAATATTTTCTCTGAGTGTGTGGAATTCTTTACTACAAAAGACTCTTGAGGCTGGGTGGTTTAGTTTACTCAAGATCAAAACAGACAAATTTCTAACTGTACGGAAATTGAAGGTTATAGGAATAAAGCAGGAAAATGGTGTTGAGGATTATCAGATCAGCCCTTATCTCATAGAATCATAGAATCACTACAGTGTGAAGCTTGGCCATTCAGGCTATCAATTCAACACTATCTCTCCGAACAACATCCCACTCACAACCACCCACAACAATCCCCAACCCTATCCTTGTAACCCTGTGTTTCCTATGGCTAATCCATGTAGCCTGCATATTCCTGGACACTATGGGCAATTGAACATGGTCAATCTACCTAGCCTGTACATTTTTGGACTGTGGGAGGAAGCTGAAACATCCAGAGGAGACCCATACAGACACAGGGAGAATATGCAAACTCCACACAGACCGTCGCCCAAACCCATGCTAACCACTGTGCTACCCATGCCACCTGTAGAAGAACGTAGAATCCTCATGGTATGGAAGCAAATCGTTTGAGTCCACACTAACCCACCAAAGAGCATCCCACCCTAGCCCACTGCCTGTACCCCTGCATTTCCCATGTCTAATCCGCCTAGCCTGCACATTCCTGGACACTAAGGATAATTTAACATGGCCAATCCACCTAACCTGGACATTTTTGGACTGTGGGAGGAAACCAGAGCACCCAGAGGAAACCCATGCAAACATGGGGAGAATGTGCGAACTCCACACAGATAGTCACCCAAGGCTGGAATTGAACCTGGGTCCCTGACACCATGAAGCAGCAGTGTTATCTACTGAGCCTTCGTGCCACCCATCTAATTGAATGGAGGAGCAGACTAGATGAGCCAAATGGACTACTTTTGCTCCTACATCTAATCATCTGACATTAGAAGTTAATATAAAAGATGCCATAACAGGACAGTTGGCTAAGTAAACGTAATCAGGCAGAGCCAACATGTTTTTATCAAAGGGAAACCATGTTAATTAATTTATTGGAGCTCTTTGAAGAAGTAACTTGCGTTGTAGATAAAGGGGAACCAGTGGACGTTTTGCACTTGGGTTTCCAGAAGGCATTTGATGAGGAGCCACATCAAAGGTTCTTGTGGAAAATAAAAGTTCATGGTGTAAGGGGTAATATATTGGATGAATAGAAACTACTACCAATGTCAAGCTAATGGTCTATAATTTCCTGCTTTCTCTCTGCCTCCTTTTTTAAATAGTGAGTTTACATTAGCTATCCTCCAATCCATAGGAAATGTTCCAGAGTCTATAGAGATTCTAATGATGACCATCAATGCATTCACTATTTATAGGACTACTTCCTTAAACAGGGATGTAGATTATTGGGCCCTTAGGTTTTATTGGCCTTCAATCCCATCAATTTCCCCAATATAATTTCCCTAGTAATAATGAATTTCTTCAGTTCTTCCCTGTCCGTAGTTTTTACCACAGAAGGCTTTAGTTCTTATGGTCTTATAGCAATAGCAACTGATGTGAATTAATGAATGCAAGAGGAACTAGCACAAAACAACTTTGAATCACAACTTAACAATGTTAAGCTTCTTCAACTGTCAGTGAAAATACTTGGAAAATAATTTCATGTTTTGGAAAGAAACTCGAATCAATTTACTGCCAAATCATCAGAGTCAAGTTTTACTAGAAAATTAATGCTTATGTCTAAATAAATGGCATTTTCATTTTATATTGTAACCACATTCAATGGAGATAGTCTTTACTGTTTGATAGGTATGAACTGAAGACTACAGATCATATTGAATTTCCTTGCTTGAAATCTCACATTTAAGCTCAAGAAGAAATAGTTCAAAGAGATTGCATATATGAAGCAATGATAGATGATATTCGGGATTCATTACTGAGTTGGATTACAACTATAAATTGGGGAAATATTTTCATTAGCTAGTAATCATGGATTACCATTTAAGAGTTACTTTAATATGATGTAATGCCTCGGGTTGCCAAAGTTTGGGTCTTACACATTGAGTGTAATACCAAAGATAAACTTGCCAGATTTGCTAAGGCCAATGAAAGGAAACTCATAGTAAAATCTGACAAGTTAACTTTTGGCTTTGTCTGTACATCATGTGCATTGACAGCCAGCAGTTCTAGCACAATACGAAAATAGCTGTAGCTTTCTCTAATGGTTCCCTGCAAAAGCATGATTTAGCTTTGTTTGCTTATATTACCTGGGAAAAGGTATGAAAAGCTAAATTAAAATGATTACATTTCTTTTCAGTCCTGAAGCACCCTGGTTTTCTTTTACTAAAATTTTCACCATCATGTGATCATTGATACCAAATATTTCCTTATAACCCAAATAAATTGAAATATATCTGGATGCAAAGTATCTAATTCTGATTGCTGTTGGTGAGATTTACACCATCCAAGTTTTATAACAGACTTCATTCATTTCTTATGACATTCATGCTCTGTAAAATTGGCACCACCTTAAATAATGCCTACTTCATGTAGGGGCCAGTTTGAAATTTGGTAAACAACAACTTACAGAGCTCCATAAATTTGCGCAGTGTGCTTCTTACCTGGGGCAAAAAAAAACTGTTTCACAGCTGTTTTCCCCAAAAAACAGTGTCTCTTAATAATTTCTTTTAAACACTGTGGATACCTTCTGCCTTACAATCCTTAACAGATTTGTTGATTTGTATTCGTTCGAAGTTATTATAGAATTCCAAGGGCAAGCAGAGAGAATTTATTTTGAGACAGTTGTGTAACAGAAGAGGGAACTGAACTGAATGATGTTTTAGTCTCTAATTCATGAAATAAGTACATTTGAGAATACTGTCAGCAACACAACTCAAAATAAATTATTACTCATATTATTGCTTCAACCTGTTCTTGAAGCTGCTTCTTTTCCAGGAAGACACATTATTTTTAAATTATTATTTAAATACTTTGAGAGTGAGAATGAGGGATGGGGGAAAGTTATAGGGCTTTTAGCTTATCCCTTTTATGTGGAAGCAGCTAGCATTTCATGCCACTTGTTCAAATAATACAGTCCAGGTAAGCATAAACCAGTAAAACCACTAACCTTCAAAAGAACACAGTTAATCTTCATTTGGTGTAACTTCCTTCTTCTCCAGTTAAAGAGTTAAAATTGTGGGTCTATTGTGTGAATTAATCATGTTGCTATGAACATGAATGAACGTACCAACAGTTTTAGTGTTTACAATTTCAGACAGGGAGGACTGGTTTAAGGACATTGTTTATTCAGTGTGAGCACATTCTGTAACTGGAGGTAATCTCACTGAAGTACTATAAGTTTAATGTTTCATTTTTGTGGTTTGCACTGCTGTTATAATTGCAGAGGACCAATGCTTACTGCCTATAGGGCACATGACAAAAATGTTGATGTGAGAACGTCTTGGGTTCCAATCTCACACACCTCAAGGGTTAGGAATGGGATCATTGATTCGTAAGTGTTCTATTGTCACTACTCTGATGCTTTTGACTCATCTCACCCACCCTATCTTTACATAGATCACCTCCTGGTATCTTGATCTTCAGGTCATTCCACTCTTAATCACTCAACTATCCATTCTGGCTATGATTATCTCCACTATTGAAGGTTGGTTGAGGTATTGTTTTTACCTCTGTTTGTTAACCTTTCTGTTTGTAACTGTTATGAACCAGACCAGACCCTCTCAAAATATTTCACGGAGCCTAGACCCAAATTTTTTCTTATTTTAAAGGTAGATGTGAAGTGGGTATTCCAGTTGTGATACAACTGGTCAAACTACTCGACATTAAGCAAAACACAATTTATTCAAACATTATAATTAAAATAAAAACATAAGGAAGAGGAATTTAGAGTAACTTAACTATTGGAAAACCTAACTGAATAATAGATACAGTACCTATTACTAATTAACTGTTCCAATTTAGTAAAATCCCACAAATACACCCCTTGGCAAAAAAGCAAATTCAGAAGCAGATTCTTACACTCAGTTTCCTAATCCAGGAGAGAACAACATCAAGAGAGATTTTAGAGAAAGTCACAGTCAGGAATCATTTACTGAAGCTTGCAACCCTTCTGAGACCCAAACAGCTTCTACTGCTACAGCTAAAAAAACTAGAAAGCCTGATCTGGGAGAACTAGCTACTCCCCTTCCACTGTTACATCTGTTTTAAAAAAAAAATCCTAAAGGACCCTTAAATTATTGACTTACCCTGATCCAGTAGATACATCAGCACCAGAGATAGTAAGAACTGCCAATGCTGGAGTCAGAGATAACACAGTGTGGAGCTGGAGGAACACAGCATTCCAGGCAGCATCAGAGGAGCAGGAAAGTTGATGTTTCAGGTTGGAACCCTCATCTCTGCCTTTACAACCTCTCTTCAAAAAACCCAGGACAATGTAACCTTTTTAAAGTGACAGCATCGTCACACCTCCCTCCTTAAAAAAATGAACCATCAATATACAAAGAGATAACAAGGTGTAGAGCTGGATGAACACAGCAGGCCAAGCAGCATCATAGGAGCAGGAAGGCTGACATTTCGGGCCTAGACCCTTCATCAGAAAAATCAATATACAACATCAATATACAAAGATGGTTTCATTTTAAACATCTTAGTCTTACACTATTAGTACACTACAATACATATACATTGCATTCACTCTAAGCATACAAACATTCACAACTGCATTGTATTTCAGTCCGTTTATTCTTGCCACTGAACGCCTCCATTTTTCTTTATCCGAGTTGCGATAACGCATCAGCAATTACATTTTCTTGTCATGCCACGTGTATAATTTTCAAATTAAATGGCTGCAATAATAAGTTCCATCGAAATTCTATCTGGAATTTTTGTCCTTAAATTTCTCCAAAAACTTTAATGGGTTATTTATGATCACAATATACAATTATCTCAGACACATTTTTGGTAATATAAACGTTGAAATGTTGTAATGCCAACACTAAGGTAAAGGTCTCCTTCTCAATCATGGAATATTTCTGTTGATGAGTATTCAACTTTCTGGAAAAATACCTGATAAGTTTTCCTATCATTTTGTCATTTTCTAGTAAGAGTATAGCACCAACACCCACATCACTCTCATCGATAGCCGCCTGGAATGGCTTTGTGTAATTAGGTGTGGCTAAAACTGGAGCAATGGTTAACATAGCTTTCACTGTCAAAAGCCTTTTGACAGTCCACCATCCACTGAAACTTTCTGCACTTCTTCAATAGTCAGTCAGTGGAGCAACCATACTGCTACAATTCGGTATGAACTTCCAGTAAAATACTTTTAATCCCAGGAATCGTAATTCTGCTGTCGTCGTCGATGGTGTGGGAAACTCCCCAATAACCTTTGTTTTCACATATTGTGGGGCCATCTGTCCATGTCTGATAACATTGCCCAGGAAAGTGACTTGGGCTTTTGCAAATTCACTCTTAGTCAGGTTTATCACCAAGCCTTCCTCCTGAAGTTGATTGAATAAGCCCAGTAAATGCTATTAATGTTCCTTCCATGTATGAATAAAAATTACCAGGTCATTGATGTCCATTACACAACTGGGAAATCCAGAAATGACTTTATTAGTTAGTCTTTGAAATGTGGCCGGTGCATTTTTCATACCAAATGACTTGACTTTAAATTGGTATAATCCATTCAATGCCATAAAAGCCAAAGTTGTCTTTGCTGTTTCGGATGAAGGTACTTGCCTATATCTTCTGAGTAAGTCCAACTTAGAAATATAAGTTGCTTGTCCCACCTTCTCAATATAGTCTTCCAAATGTGGAATAGGATATGAATCAGACTTTGTAACTGCATTGAATTTGCAATAGCCCACACATGATCATTGGGTGCCATCTGGTTTTGGCACCATTACTATGGGTGAGCTGCAATTCACTTTGAGATAACAAGGTGTAGAGCTGGATGTACCCCGCAGGCCAAGCAGCATCATAGGAGCAGGAAGGCTGACATTTCGGGCCTAGACCCTTTTCTGATGAAGGGTCTAGGCCCAAAACGTCAGCCTTCCTGCTCCTACGATGCTGCTTGGCCTGCGGTGTTCATCCAGCTCTACACCTTGTTGTCTCAAATTTTCCAGCATTTGCAGTTCCTACTATCTCTGATGCAATTCACTTTGATTGTGTTGTCTTTGAGCATGCATTCAATCTCTTTTTGATTTGATAAGGTCCATTAAACCTTCTTTTAAAGTTTCACCTATCTTTATCTCCATTAGCAAAATCGCGAATTTTTGATTTCTTGTCTACTTTCTGTTTCATCATATGCTGTACTTCTTTTAAATGCTATCTAGCCAACTCTATTTAATCATTCCTTAAAATTTGATACACAGTTCAAATAGGTGGTCTCTGAACTCTGACTCACCAAATTCTCCCTAATTAATTTTAGTGGTCCTCTCATCTCATGCCCAAAACCTAATTCAAATGGACTGAATTTAGTAGATTCATTTGGTACATCACTAATTGTAAAAAGTATAAACAGAATTCCTTTATCCTAACTATCTGGATAGTCTTGACTATAAGCCCCCAATATTGCTTTAAAGTTTGATGCCACCGTTCTACTGCTTCATGCGATTCTGGATGACATCCAGACAGCTTCTATTGCTAGAAAGCTAGAAAGCCTGATCTGGGAGAACTGGCTACTCCCCTTCCATTGTTACATCTGTTTTAAGAATATCTAAAGGCATCTTAAATTATTGACTTTTCCCAGGTCCAGTAGACGCTCCGGCGCCTTTGCCTTTACAACCTCTCTTCAAAAAACCCATGACAAAATAACCTTTTCAAAGTGACAGCATCATCACAGTAACCATATACCAAAAACTAATTTTCAGACTTCAATCAAATTTGATACACAAATAAGGTATGGCCAAGGAAAAAATGATTAGCTTTTGGCAAAGATGCAAAACAAGATCCTAGGATTTTTTTTAAGGATCCATTAACATTGAGAAATAGGGAGAATTGACTATTTTAAAGAGTGCCATGGGTTGTTTTATTTAGAATGTTTTGGATTGTTTCAGCTGCTGTGGTAAAATTTGTCACTGCTGTTGAGATGTGATCAGAGTTTTCAGAGCCAAGTTTTGGATATGGATTGGCTTGAAGCTCCCGGAGTGAGATGGAAACTTTTAACAATAAGTTTTCTTTTTACCTTCGTGGATACAGAGCATCAACAAGGCAGGAAAGCTGTCAAGGAAGAACTGCATATTTGTGTTAATACAGAGTGGTGGAATATGCACTCTATTTAGTACTTTCTTTACTATTAAAATTGCATTTTTTTTCCTTTCATAATTAAGCAGTGTTTGATATTGATGTAATGGTCCACTATTGTCTCTCATCCATTGTGGAAATGCATGCAATTGTCATTATTCGGGTCCCCATCTGCATAAATGTACCTGTTAGATCTGCAGCAATGTTTTCTCTTCCCACACCTGGACCGTTAACTCTAGAGTTACCGAAATGTCTACGTTTGGCTCTTTGCTTAACTTACATGTTGCCTTTGATGCTGCCATTTTTAAGTACAAGGCTGTTTCCATAAGCACAAGGCTGTTTCCATAAGTACAACTGGCAATGATGAACTCTGCCTTTCTGTTGCCTTCTTTGACAACACTGCCACCTCATTCTTGTCAGATTGCCTTTCCAATAAGAAGTTACAGATGGGCTAAACATTCTCCAATTAAAAACCAGATAAACAAACACCATTATTTTTCATAGCCAGCATAAATACTGTTCTCTTACCATTTATTCTATTCCCCCTCCAGCTAACTGGTTCAGGCTGAAGCAGACCATCTAAAATCTTCACATTTGTTCACCCAGTGTTGTAACTAAAACTTAACATCATATTGATTCCTGTTATTTTTATTTGCACAACATAAATCCATATCCACACACCAGGTTTTCCTTGCTCACTTTGTGTCAGACAGTGTCCAAAAGATTCTAACTTTCGCAAAACTCAGGCACCTCCATTTGTTCAGCCTAATACTCATTTTGTCCATTTCCCATATCCTCAATTCTCATCTGCAAAATCCTTCAGAGTAACTGTCTGTGCATCACTGCAATATCTTCCAAATATAGATCTCCTTCTGGACCTTATGACTCTCTATCTCTCATCTTTTGTGCTCTTTCCATCCCATCTTCTTTCCATCACAAGATACCATTGTACCATACTGTATAACAAGTTTTCACCCCTCTCTCCTTTGCTCCATTTCTGCTATTTTGGTGTCATAAAATTTTAAAAAAAATACAAGCTATCTTAACTTTTTTCGTGAGATAACAAGGTGTAGAGCTGGATGAACACAGCAGGCCAAGCAGCATCAGAGGAGCAGGAAGGCTGACGTTTCGGGCCTAGACCCTTCTTCAGAAATGAAGGAAGAAATAACTTTTTTCGTGGTTTGTCATCCATCCTCGAGCTCCCTGCAAAGAACCTTTGATATTTTTTGCTTTCAGGCTTTTGCATGACGCAGTAGGAGCTTTAGGATGAAACATGATACAATTTGCATTTCCATAGCCATTGAAATGTTCCATCAAGGATGTAAAATATATGGCTGCATGGGTTCAAGTGCTTTTCCTGATTCATCATTGCAAGAGGGGAAAGAAGAAATTAATGCTCACATCTCCTTATGTAATGAAATGCGTGGGCTAAAATCTTGACATTAGGTTGTATTTATCTTCCCCATTTCCTATCCCACCCCCACCAGAAAGACCCTGTAACAATAATGCATTATGGGTGAGCTAACTTGGTACAGAGTGGCACCATCACTCCTCAGTGAGAGGAAGGCCCACTCTTTGGAGCTGTTGGTCAATCTGATTGACTGACTATGCCAGAGCTCAGTAATGCTGGTGCTGGCACTGAAGGCCAGTCTAGGGTGAAGTCCCAAATGGATCCTCAGATAAATCATGGATATTGGCATCTTTTCTGGTGGGATAGCGTGGGGTTAGTGGATGGGGTATTTGGTGAATGGAGAAAGAATGTTGTGTGAGGGAAGGTCAAGGGGTGGGTTTTCAAGTGCAGGCAAGGAGGAAGGAAAGGGGTGTTTATCTTCTGAAGGCCTAGTTTATGTGCCTTCACACCATTGTGAAAACACACCGAATAGAGACATGTTAAATCCATTGTTTGTAGTACCTTATCAATGGTTGCCCAGAGCTGATGTCAGTGCTGTTCCACAATCAATTACTGGAAGCTCAGGGCTCTAGTGGTGCAATGGCAGTGGCCCTATCGTCGAGCCAAGTTCAATTCCCACTTACTCTGGAGGTGTGCCATAACACATCTGAGCAGGTTTATTTAAAGAAAATAAAATTAATAGAAGCTGTTGTTTTATGTTTGGGACTTGTTCCTTTTATGCAAGATACTGCTAATTGGTATCCATGTATGAGCTTCAGTTATAAACCTAGTAAAATTTATTTACACACATCTACTATGTTATGCTGATTCTTTAAAAGTAAGGACATAATCAATAATTAGCTTTAATTGTACAAATTTTAATCAATTAGCTGCAGTTCTTCTCTCCTCCCTGTGCACCAATATTCTTCATCGTAGCTGCAGCCATTTTTGCTCCATACTGCGTAATTTCCTCCTTAAAACCCTTGCCTTTCCATTTCCTATCTTCTTTAAAGCATACGTCTTTGCTAAAACTTTTGGTTGCTTTGATAATCTGGCTTAGTATTCATTTTTGTCACATTAGACCTCTGAGAGGTGCCTTGGGTCATTTTCCTACATTAAAGGTGCAATATGTATAATGTGTGCGGTTATTGATTTGGTTCAGGCATATTAGAATGTTATCACTCATATGTAATATATACAATACATAAAAATGGTGCTAACAAAGAAGTTTTGGAGGTATTCTGCAAACAATTAGAGTTATGAAAAGAAGCCTTTCGTGACAAGGAGCAGGTAATAATCATTTCAAACAAACTGTTTCACGTGACTTAGAAATATTTCAATGAGGTGCTGTGCTCTATTTTGTTATTATTGGATGTCAAAGGCTGTTCTGGGTTAAGCATAGAATGCAGTTAGAACATGATTATCTTATCTTCTCCAATATAAAAATAGCAGTTCTTAAGGACTAACAAAAAGCAAAAATAATCTCTCCATGGAAAATATAAAAGAAATCCAAAAATATAATATATGTCTGTCTGTCAGGTTAAAATATAGTGTATAGAAAAAAACCTAACAAATGAAATGATTGTTTGCACTGAAAGTATTCCTCCTTTTCCCTAGTTCTATTGCATATTCCTTATATAGAAATCCTCTACCATTAAACAAACCTACAGTAAAACTTCTACTTTGAAGGCTTACTTTGCAGAGAACAGAAATGTTTGCATAATTTGACTAAGGAGCACTTGTTAACTTAATGGGATGTTTAGCATTAGACCTCATGTAAAAGATTATTTTAATAGTATAAACTAAGGAAGATTCCTAAAGTAACAGAATGTTAATATTTGCCCCTTTGCTGGAATTTAACATCTTCATTATTTAAGTAAATAGTATAAAGACCTCATAAGTTGTTTAGACTAAATCTTATGTTTAAGCACTTTTCTTCGACATTCTTTACAAATGTTGTAATCAGATTTATTAGTGTGTGAAAAAACCAAGTGTGCAGATTCTTTTCGGTAAGCTAAATAAAAGTTGACGGAAGCTGGTTTAACTCAAGGCATTTTGGCAAATGTCTTGAAAGGATTGTTCCACAGTTAAACTTAGGGAATAATTCTAAGCCAGTGCAGCAGTATCAACAATAATAAAGAATCAATTGATGGTTATTTCAAAACTCTGGTTCAAAAAATGCTTAGTAAAAGCTTCTAAAAATAATTCAACTGAACTACAATAAAAGCTCCTCTAATTTATTGGAGAACTTGTGTAAACATCTATATTATTTAAACACTGTCAAAGCATGACTTTGGTAGTTTATTAATTCATAACCAACTGAAATTATTACAGGCTCTAAAATTAAATCTGCGCAAATAACATTTGGAGTACAAATTTTGGATAAACATTTCAGAAAATGGGATTAAATCATCCATAACATAAAAATATCATATGACTAAATAACTGAATATTGAAGATCAACCATTGTTTTGAGCTGTCTCTGATCTTTAACTTCCTGCAATTGACACAGAGTAATCAGTCATCTAGATTTAATTTCTCAAGTCTACAAGAAGAGCTAATTCCCTTTGCAGTATTTAGTTGCTGTTATGAAAGCTATTTGTTTAGGTTGCATCTTATTAATAGTGCACAGTGGATACCATTGCATAGTCTAAATTGAAAATCTGGGAAAGCATTAATTCACTGAGATCAAACAATATCATTTTCTCCTTCTCCTTCCTCTTATGCTCTCCTGAAAACCAACTGAGACATATTCTTCTTCACTCTTCTTTGGAAGAATCGTTCTTGACTCAAAGCATGGGCAGGGACAATTGTTGGACTGTTTACCGGTATGAGTGGTCAGCACTTGTGAGCCTGGTCAGGCCACATGTGGAAGCCTCCTGCACTGATCTACTGCAGGCCATTTATAGAAGGACTGTAATGTTTATGTTTTTTTAACTTTAGCTCTTATTTTTCTTATACTATGAACAACTGCAAGGTAATGTAACTTGGTCTTCCTTTATCTCCATATTTTGTATCTAAGATTTGTATCTTAGTACTTTGCACTAAGGTGGTGCCATGTGGGGCGACTTTGTAAACTTTTCACTGTAGTCCTCTACTTCTGTACTTGAGTACACGTGACAACAAACCGAGTTCTAATCCTTTCTCTTTTCACACATAGTGCCAGACCTGTTGAATCTGACCTGCACTTTCCATTTTAATCTCTAATATTGCATCTTAGTTTCTGTGCTCACTGAATAGGTGGGCTGTATAGGTGGAGTTCTTCAGAACTGGGAATGCCATGTATGCACTCAGTGTCTATATATTCACATTTGTGGCAGGTTTCTATGTCTAAAGAAGGCAAAATTGATTAAAGTGCCCTCACCATCATGTTAGTTAATATGGTTACCTTAACATAGCCCAGATTCAAGACAGCTCAAATAAAACAATGAACTGCAGATGCACAAAATATGAAACAAAAACAGAAATTTATGGAGAAATTAAATGGGTCTAGCAGCATCTGTGGAGAGACAGCAGAGTTAACGTTTCAAATCCAGTGACTCTTCTTCAAACCTGAACTGTTGACTCTGCTTTCTCTCCATAGATGTTGCCCGACTTGCTGAGTATCTCCAGCAATTTCTGTTTTTACTGAAGTCGAGAACTTTTGAGTTTGTATGGCTCAGTGCTGGGCAGGGTCCTATGTTTCTATTTTGAAGCATCAGGGAAGTGAATTTTTTTAGAAGAAGAATATGTTCAGTATATTTTCTATTATCAATGTAAGAATGAGTGTAGCTGCTGGAAATGAAAGCAAAGTTTCCAAACATAATAATGGATTCATAGAATGCAGATATTTTGATACTTACCAGGTTACAGTCTCTATAGATCAGGAAATAAGATACAATTCTTTTTCACATAAATAAGCAAACCAGTTAGAGATCCTGGCTTATGAATTCTCCTTTTCAGGAGATGTTTTTCAAAGCCGCAAAAATATCTTTTTTTTTGATGTCTACATTGTTGACTGTTATCTGGCATCCAGTACTGCAATGAGAGGAAATGACATTCGGAATAAAATTGGTAATTATGTGGCCAAATTCTACTGTACCACCAGGAGATAGGTGAGTGGTGAGTGGTGTTGGTAGGTGGTTGTGAGGAGGGATTGTGATAGGGTATATGGGGTATGTGGTGCTAAAATATTTGGGGCTGAATATGGAATGGATGGTTTGCCTGTTGTTTTCCAGGTCCACGGAAGTAAGATGGAAGATAACCCGCTCACCATGAGGCCAACTGTCCCACTCGAATAGACAATCAAAATTCTCTTCTTGCTGGTACTGGGATTGTAGGTGCGTAGATGCATGGGGTCTCCAAGAAATTGGGCGACTGAATGATAAGCCCTGGTGACCTCTCTGTGAACTTGGTGAGAGTGCCGTCCTGAAAATCCTGTGGTTAGTACCTCACACCATGCCAAGGGCCACCATGTTCATACTTTCATGCCCTCATCATGTCTTCACTGGGCCTCTATGAATGGCCCCAGTAGCCTTCACAATGCTCACTTTGTTCTGAGGGAGGCATTTTACCATCTGCTTCTCTTAGCTTGGTGCAGTTCTAGCAGTGGCCACAACTACCAGACCTGCTGCTGGGACTAATGAACAACTGGCCTTCCAATTGGTGGCAGCTGGTGAAGTTGGGATCTTATCACTTAAATAAACAAAAAAAACAAAAGCTGCTTATTAGGTGCCTGATAGACATAAAACCCAGCAAGGTCTTCACAAAATGGCTGAAGTGGGCTTGGCCCAGCATGCTGTGGTCCATAGACAGGCCACTGTCACTCCAACAAAGTCCCAGAACTTCTATCATAGAATGGCTTCCTTCTGTGTTGTTGCCATTTGGCCCTTCATGTCTTTCCTGGCACTATGCAACTCAGCTAGCCCAACTTCCACATTGTTTTCCCATAGCTCTGCAATTTATTCTCTTCTCAGATAATTATCTTATTCCTTTTTGAATGCCATGATTAAATTTGCTTCCATCACATTCTTTGGTAGTGCATTCTATATTCTAACCTCTTGTCATATGAAAATGTTTTTCCTCTTGTCACCTTTGATCCTTTAGTCATTCACCTGAAATCTGTGTCCTCTGGTTTTAACTCTTCCACCAAGAGAAACAATTTCTCTCCAGCTCTTTTTAGCCCCCTCATTATTTTGAGCACCCCTATTAAAATTCCCTTCTCTACAGAGAACATCACCAGATTTTCCAATCAATCAACATGGCTGAAGTTATTCATCCCTAAAATAATTGCCACAAATCCCTTCTTCATCCTATTTAATGCCTTTACATCTTTTCAAAACTGTAGTCCCCAGAATTGAACA
This sequence comes from Rhincodon typus, assembly GCF_021869965.1. NCBI lineage: Eukaryota > Metazoa > Chordata > Chondrichthyes > Orectolobiformes > Rhincodontidae > Rhincodon > Rhincodon typus. Next base: position 101,638,474 of record NC_063332.1, read on the forward strand.
TAAACTACAGTGTTCTAATTTCCTTGCCTTTGTACTTTATTCCCCAATAATGAAGCTCAGGATCCCATTACCCTTATTAACCACTCTCTGCCCTGTCACCCTCAACAATTTATGCATTTATACCCCAGGTGCCTCAGGTTATGTGCCCCTTTTAAATTGAAATCTTAATTTTATATTGCTTCAATTTCATTCTCCCTACTAAAATGTATCACTTCATTTTTCTCTGCATTGAATTTTATCTGCCACGTATCTGACCATACTACCAAACTGCCAATGTCCTCTTGAAGTCTATCACTATCAACCCCACAGTCCATAATACATCCAAGTTTTGTATTTTATACAAATTTTAAAGTGTGGCCTGTACACTCAAGTCTAGGTCGTAAATATAATCAAATAAGAACAGGCGCAAATACAAATGCATGGAGAACCCCAATTCATCCTTTCCCTCAGTCTGTGATACAACTATAACAATTTTGTCACTCCACAACTTTGTATGCATGCTACCACTGTTCCTTTCAGTCCTTTAGTTTTATCAAATGCCTTTGAAAGTCTATGTACACTACATCAACCAGATCACCTTAATTAACCCTCTATTACTTCATCGAAAGGCTGAATCAAATAAGTCAATATATTTTGTCCTTAACAAATCACTACTATTCCTCACTTGTCCAAGTGATTGTTCATTTTGTTCGAGATTGATGGGAAATTTTCCCATCAAAGTTAAACTGAATGTCTTGCAGTTGCTGGGTTTATGGACCTTTTCAGACTGAGGATTCAGAGTCCTCTTGTACTACGCCTGTGTGAAAATTCTTGATCATAGTCTCCCTGTTTCAAAGCACTGTCCCTACCACCAGTTTTCCATTGTCATAGGACTTAACAGATGGACCCTCATAGAAGCTTATGAGTGAATTAATTTACCAGGGAACTTGGGGTATGATTATTGTCCACATAACTTTGGCAGATTGGTGGTCAGACTTCAGTGATATGTTAAGCCACAATGTCCTTGACCTTGCCACTGTAGCCTTCTTTCACTTTTGCATCTGGTGATACCTTCAAAGTGCATTAGACTCAGACCATTCTGTTATTCTAACTGAATCATGTTACACAGAGCATTAATTAAATGAAAAGAATTGCGAACAGGAGACAGCAAATGTTGAAAAAGTTCATTGAAATAATGTAGCAATGTTATTTTGGACATACAAAAAAATGTAGTCCACTAAAGGAATAAAAAGAAGATGAAAAGAACAAGAGAATCTGAGAACTAGCTTAAAGTTAATTGGATGACTTATGTTTATTACAGGACAATGTTGGAAAGTAAACATTGATACATTAACACTTCAACAATAAGCGTCAGATAATTCAAAAAACATGTCAAAACTGTTGCCTGCACTAATTAATTACAACGTTGGCAATATGGGACAAATAAATATTCTGCTATTATTATAGTACAAATATAAACAAATAAAATGAATATTTATCTTTATTGTGACATGCCTGTCACAGGAAAGCATGTTAATAATTAATTTTTTTCCTGATCACTAGATATTATAAATTAATTGATCAAGCAAAACCATTCAAAAAATTTGAATGTCTATCTGCTTTATGGCATTTAAAGACTGAACACATGGGACAGACATTTTGCAAATAATTCACTGTCATAATTTGTTGACACAGTCTGATCATTACACTTCAGCATTGTTAAGTTTTATGTTTCACAAGCAATTAAGTAGAACCAATTGTCTCTTTAATAATTTAAGAAATTAAGGAAACACAATCATTTTATTTCAACAGGATGGCATATAAGATTGCATTTTGCAGGAGTATGAAGCATCACTCCAAAATAATGTTTCCAAGTACATTTTATTCTGTTCTTGTGCAATCTTCACTATTAAGTCATAATCTTAGTTTTCCTGAAGAAGCTGGTTGTTCCATACTCTACCATGTCCCTGCCAAAACATCCAAAATATTGTCCATTACCTTTCCCCACCCTGCTCCATTTTCCTTGTTTCTGTGCTTGCTGTAAGTTGTTAAATCTCTAAAATCTTCCTGTTTCGATGTGAGTAATTGATCTGACTTGTTAACCCTGTTGCTTTCTCCACAGGTGCTGTCTGACCTGCCGAGGTTTTGTTGAATTAATTCATGGGATGTGGGAATTGCTGGCTAGGGCAGCATTTATTGCCCATCCCTATTTGCTCAGAGGGCAGTTCAGAGTCAACCACATTGCTGTGGGTCTGGAGTCATATGTAGGCCAGACCAGGTAAGGGTGGCAGTTTCCTTCCCTAAAGAACTTTAGTGAACCAGATGGGTTTTTCCCCAACAATTGACAATGGATTCAGTGTCATCATTAGATTCTTTATTCCAGATATTTTATTGAATTCAAATTCCTCCATCTGCCCTGGCTGGATTTGAAACTGGGTCCCTAGAATGTTATCTGGGTCTCTGGGTTAACAGTCTGGCAATGGTACCACTACGCCATTGCCTCCCCCCAATTTAAATAAATCTTCCAGGGCCTCACAAGCTGTTTGCTTCATTGGCTTGGAGAAGACAAATTGGTACCGATGTCTCAAACTCTCTTCATTAGTAAAGAACAAAATACACCTCTTAAAACCACAGTATTGTCACATATCTGCTGTAGTGGAATTTGAATCTGGGCCCCCAGAACAGTACCAGAATGTTTTCATCATTTTCTGTTTTTGTTACATACTTGTTCCTGAAGTTGTTTAATTATTTTGAATCATTTCTTAAGGTAGCGCATATTGTCTGTTGTCTTCAAAACATAAAATACAGAAAAATTGTGCCTGATTTAAGACATCAATTTATTCTTTTCACAAACCATATATAATCTGCTCAACCATTCACTCTATCTGCAAAGTTTCTCCATGCCTCACTGATTACAAAGTTGAATCAAAGAAACCTCGAAAAAAAATGTGCAGTACAACCTATGTCTAACTTACCAACCTGAAAAGATGAAATTTGTGTTGATGCTTGAGGACATGGCATTTTGTAGAATCATCAAAGTAACTGACCTATCATTAGTTTTGATGCACAGCAATATTTAATATTGGGAATCCAGGACTAAAATAGGATAGTGAGCAGAATTTCAAATTGAAAGTATCGAGCGAAGTATGTGATCCAATTAAAAATCCTAGATCAGTTGGCTCTTTGGCACGAGACGCCCATGGTTCCTACAGTTCATTAACCTTCAAATCCTATACGGCATTGGATTATTTTTCTCCACATTTATCCCTTTATAATGCCACTCTCATTGAACAGAGAACAAAGAACAAAGAAAATTACAGCACAGGAACAGGCCCTTCGGCCCTCCAAGCTTGCGCCGATCCAGATCCTCTATCTAAGCCTGTCGCCTATTTTCCAAGGATCTGTATCTGTCTGCTCCCTGCCCATTCATGTATCTGTCTAGATACATCTTAAATGATGCTATCGTGCCCGCCTCTACCACTTCCGCTGGCAATGCGTTCTAGGCACCCACCACTCTCTGCGTAAAGAACTTTCCACGCATATCTCCCTTAAACTTTTCCCCTCTCACCTTGAAATCGTGACCCCTAGTAATTGAGTCCCCCACTCTGGGAAAAAGCTTCTTGCTATCCACCCTGTCTATACCTCTCATGATTTTGTAGACCTCAATGAGGTCCCCCCTCAACCTCCGTCTTTCTAATGTAAATAATCCTAATCTACTCAACCTCTCTTCGTAGCTAACGCCCTCCATACCAGGCAACATCCTGGTGAACCTCCTCTGCACCCTCTCCAAAGCATTCACATCCTTTTGGTAATGTGGCGACCAGAACTGTACGCAGTATTCCAAATGTGATCGAACCAAAGTCCTATACAACTGTAACATGACCTGCCAACTCTTGTACTCGATACCCCGTCCGATGAGTGAAAGCATGCTGTATGCCTTCTTGACCACTCTATCGACCTGCGTTGCCACCTTCAGGGTACAATGGACCTGAACACCCAGATCTCTCTGTGCATCAATTTTCCCCAGGGCTTTTCCATTTACTGTATAGTTCGCTCTTGAATCGGATCTCCCAAAATGCATCACCTCGCATTTGCTTAGGTGTTCATGCATCAATTTTAAAAAGTTGTGAATTGGTATGTACAGTATGGTTGCTTTAACCAAGAATCTTATCACTACTGTGTCCATTCTGTGGAGTAAATTCCTTATAATCTCAAGATTCAGTTGAAGCTTGCTAAATATAAACTCATGCTTGATTTGGTTAATCAACTTTCATTCTAGTCACATGATTAATTTTTGTCAATATTTAAGAATCTGTAACATATTGCTCTAAATCTTTTACAATCAAGAAAACAAGCTTACCTCTCTGATGTAGAGCGCTAATGTTTCTGAACATCTTTGTGATTTTGTCATAACCTTCCCCAAATCTTGAATATTATTGCTTTGATAATTGTGATATGTACATGTCAAGGTGTATTTTCATGCTTTTTTGCTATTATCTAAAGATCTCCACTTAGTGTGAAACTCATCCATACTCTCCAGGAAAGGTCCAGACTTGATTCCTGGCTATTCTTACATAGACGAGCCATAGTTGGAATGGAGTAATTGAGTGCTGGAACTTACGTTAAAATTGCTATAGAAATTCAGAAAAAAATAGTCTTGCATCCCTGTTCCTGACCAAAGAGACCTTTTGGAAAGTATATTTTTGTTTATTCAATATAGATTAGATGATGGTTGGTGCTAAGGCCCTCTTTAGCTCCATACAACACAAATGGTTAGGTTGGTTGATATTCAGTATTCCATTAGTAATCATAAAAACATAGACAAGCTTGTTTGAATATCTCCATGGAAGCTAGAGGAAAATTCTGAAAAATAACATATGTAAATAAAAAAGAAAAAAAGAAGCTTGCAAAGTGTTTAGGATGAGGAAGGTGCTTTTCATCTCATTGGGAATTTATACCTTTACCTGTGAATACCTTAATTCCTTTTCAATATTTTAAACAAAGCAGGTTATTAAATCAGTAGCTATTGGCTACTTATTAATGGATAGCACAGTGAGTCCTAAGCATCTCAAGTTTTTATGCTTATCATGTTTTGTTCCTTTCAAAATTAAAAGGAGCTGAATAACGCTCATGATACACTGCCACAAAGCAACAATGGCAGCCATGGTAACAGAACCCTCCCTATTGTCTGATAGCAAAAGAGGCAATTAAAAAAGATTGAATCAGACATGCACTTATGTAAAGCTTGATACCTGTATTCATTGCAAAATGCAAACTGCCTATAACAATCATTTAACTGAATGTCAGCCAAATCGCATCAAGTGTTTTCTGAATATTGCATGACCAGTGGGTCATCAATATTTTATAAGTATTCTTGATTATTGATTGACTGGTGTCTCTGGGAAAGTCCTATCAGTTGACGCCTTTAACATGCTGATAGTTTTAAACAGTCCATTGGCCTGCAGTTTTGCGTCAGCGACAAAGCAGCAGCTCTAGTCATTCACCTCACTTACAGCTGCTCAGAATTCTTGTGGGTGTTTGACTGGAGACATAATCTCGCAGGGTGCAGAATCTTTTCCTTTACAAAATGGTGTGATATCAGACCTAATAGCAAGATGTACTTCCACTCAGTAGTGGCTCAGGTAGTTTTGTGTGAATATGTTCCTCTTAGCTTATTACACACACATGCACACATTGAACACCAGATCTTTTGGAAGTTTTGCAAGTCACTCCACACTTCTGTGACACCTTGCTCAATATTCTCCTGCAGGCTGTCCAGGAGAGAAGGGATTTACAGTTTTTGTGTGTTGGGCAACCGGAGGCCTAACCAACCAACTCATGCAGCCTGGACCGAGGTTCCCTTGATGAAGCCATTCTGATTCAGCCTTATCTTACCATGTACTTCCAAGTACTCCACAAGATCATCCTGAATAATCGATTCTAAGATCTTACCAATGACCAAAATCAGGCTAACCAGACTATAATTTCCCTGCTTCTGCCTCCCTCCCTTTTTAAACAGAGATGTAACATTAGCCATTTTCCAGTCCTCTAGCACTGCCCCGACTCCAGTGATTCCTGAAAGATCATCAGCAATACCTCCTCAATCTCTTCAGCTATCTCCTTTAGAATTCAGGGGTGTGGTCCATCTGGTCTGGGTAATTTATCCATTTTCCATTTCCTGTACATATTTATAAACTGCATGAGCATGGAAGTCAATGCAGGTTACACTTGACAGGCTCAGACCAGTAATCAAGAGATCACCCCTCCCTGTCACTCCCGAACCTCCATATTTATTTCTTCCTAGCATTCCCTGCCAAATCCAACATGGACAGGCATTTCAAACATTCCCAAACACCTCTTTGAATTATGACTTCATTGCTCAACATTACCCTAAGTCCTGGCTTTAAGCTTAGCCAACCCATATGCTGCACTGTTCCTGGAAAGGCTAAGGTGGTAGTGGCTGCAGTCTCCTATGTCCTACAATGCATTATTATCCCCCTTCTTACATACTGAGATTCCTACTTTCACAATTATTGCCCCCTCATCATCCCAGCATGCTGCCTGTACTCCCCAAGATTAAGTTCCCCAACTTCTCTCCCAGAACAGTGGCTCATAAGAAACCCCTTGGCTTTTATTGAGTTGACCCCAAGGCTGACCGTGCCCCACCTACCTGACTGACTTGGAAGTACAGTCCTAACTGAATGGGTGACCAAGCCCCTGACTGATCTATGTGCAGCTCCCTGACCGACTTGCCATGATTCATCAATCTGTTTGAATTGGACTTAGAAAGCTACCATGGCCCACTCCCCTGACCATCGTGATATGGTTCCCTGACCCAGGCTGCCTCAAGCAGCTAGCTAACGATAGCCAAGCTCCTGAACTGATAGCAGTACTTTCCCTGACTTGGCTAAAAGGTAGAAGGTGGTGGTGGAGGGTTGCTTTTCAGACTGGAGGCCTGTGACCGGTGGTGTGCCACAAGGATTGGTAAGTCAACTGCTTTTTGTCATTTATATAAATGATTTGGATGTGAACATATGAGGTATGATTAGTAGGACAGCGAGGGAGGTTACCTCAGAGGAAAATGGGATATTGATCAGATGGGTCAATGGGTTGAGGAGTGGCAGATGGAGTTTAATTTAGATAAATGTGAGGTGCTGCATTTTAGAAAACCAAATCAGGACAGGACTGAATAGAAAGGTTCTGGGGAGTGTTGCTGAACAAAACGACCTTGGAGTGCATATTCTGGAAAGTGAAGTTGCAGGTAGGTAGGATAGTGAAGAAGGCGTTTGGTAAGTTTGCCTTTATTGGTGAGTGCATTAAATATAGGAGTTGGGAGGTCATGTTGTGACTATACAGGACATCAGTTAGGCCGCTATTTTAATACAGCATGCAATTCGAGCCTTCCTGTTATAAGAAGGATGTTTTGAAACTTGAAAGGGTTCAGAAAAAATTTACAAGGATGTTGTCAGGGTTGGAGGGTTTGAGCAATAGGGAGAGGCTGAATAGACTGGGGCTATTTTCCCTGGAGCGTCGGAGGCTGAATGGTGACCACATAGAGGTTTATAAAATCATGAGGCATTGATAAGGTGAATAACCAAAGTTTTTGCAGGGGGTGGGGTTGGGGGGTGCAGTCCAAAACTAGAGATCATAGGTTTAAGGTGAGAGGGGATAGATTTAAAAGGGGCCTAAGGTGCAACTTGTTCACACAGAGCGTGGTACGTGTATGGAATGAGCTGCCAGAGGAAGTGGTGGAGGCTGGTACAATTAAAACATTTAAAAGGCATCTGGATGGGTAAATGGATAGGAAGAGGTTAGAGGGATATGGGCCAAATGCTGGCAAATAGGAGCAGATTTATTTGCGATGTCTGGTCGGCAAGGATGAGTTGGACCAAAGGGTGTGTTTCCATGCTGTATACCTCTATGACTATATTAATGGGCTGAGACCCCCTCACTGAAGGTTGTGTCTCTGGATTTGACTGAAGACTACTCCCATTAGACTTTAATTCATGACCGCTTGTTTGAATCACTTTCAGCTTGTTTGTCGCATACTCTGTTGGTACATGAGGCACGTGTAAGAATGACATAGCATGACCACCCCCCACTTGAATGATCACCTCTGACAATCAATGCAAGCTGCCTGGCTTTGCATTTGGCCTAAAAGGCAAGTCAAGACATAATTACTGTGAACCTTTTTGTTTCTGGCTTTGGGGTAAAAGTACAAAAAGGCAAGAAAAGGTAAGGCACTAATGCTGTGAGCATACAAGCAGATGCAAAATAAGTGAGCACTACGACAGCAAGTGAGGAGGCCTGAGTCATACCTCAGTAAAATCGATGAGATGTGTGCCTGTGGTTTCACACTCAGGGTCGTAGTAACAGCATATCAATGAAAGGTGCGCGTGCATTCCAAGTTAAGGCATTAAGTGCAGAGCCATATTGTAAGTGGATTAGAAGTGCACCATGAGAGTGAGGAAGAATCGGAACATTTCTAATGTCAAAAACAGTGGATTGGGGTGCAGGTGATTGCTGTCATGGAAGATGCCCTGAGTTCTTGGTAACTGGTGTCCAAATACAGCAATATACTTCTGAAGAAAAGTCACGCAGGGCTTTGAAATGTTAACTTGGTTTCTCTCTCCACAGATGTTGCTGTACCTGCTGGGTTTCTCTAGCATTCTTTGTGTTAGTGTTTGAGAATCTCACTACTGCCAATCTCACCCTATCTTCCCTACTTTCTCACCTGTGCCCACATTGATTAGGACCTCCAATGATTCTGCCCATGGAGTTTATTCGATCTGTGCTATCCACATTTTTGATCAATAAGTGTTATGAGGGAGAAGATAGGAAAACAGATTTGAGACCACAGCCTAAATTAGCTTTAGAACAGCCTTGGACAGGTCCCAATTCTTTTTTTTTCAATTGTGATCAATGGGAGGGTGATAATCTTGCACTGTGATTCCTACGTCCATTTTCAATGTCTACCAGAATTAGCCCCATATAGTTTTCCACTCAATTCAGAGAGATCAAGGATTTTAGTGAAATGGCAAATATAGCTAGCTATTGCTACTTTATGAATCAGTCAGTATTTTCTTTGGCTCCTTGTAACTTTTAAGTCTTTTGATGGATGGATTGTTGTGGGGCAAGTCTTGCTAAATTGAATTTCCCTGCATGCCGGACTTCGATTTGTTTCTTTATGCTGCTTCAAATATTGAGAGCTATGCTGCACGGCATTTTCATCCTGGGCCATCCCACCCTTTGGTATATCCCTGATGATCAGTTGCATAGAAAGTTAAACAATAAGTAAAACAAGAGTCCAGCCTCTTATGCACAAAAAGCTCATGAGTAACAGAACTGAATTGCATTGTTGAAAAGAATAATGACAAACAATACAGGATCATCAAAGGTGGTGACTTGAAAGAATACTCTTTACTGAGTGATGATGCTGGAAGTAATTGGAGACAATGGATATGGACCCTTTTCAATTATTTTGAAACTTGGACCTGAATTGCAGGTACTGTGTTGACATTGGCTGGGTGAATATTACCTAAGTTTCCTTCCTCTGCACTGGAGAGAATTTTTACATAAAAGCTCCAATTTTGACCTAATAAACTGTCAAGCTATTTCAGGACTTTGGATATCATTTGAAATCAAAAATATTACAGCAATGCAAGTTTTTTACCCATCAGATACTTTCATTCATATTAAAATTGCACAATCAGTTCAAGTGTTCTTTGACATTGTATTCAGTTTTTTTACTCTTTACTTGGTCATTGTCAGTATCCTTTTTCAAACTAACCTATCTAGATAATTATTGCCAGTTAAAATTACATGACATTCATATTTCTCCCTGAAGTTCAAGGTATTTTCGGTACAGTTAATCACTAAAAGATGGCAGTTTTACTGCACTAATTGGAGAAAATCTGTTAAACATTATCATGGTCCATTTCAAGTGCACATTTCAATTAAAACAAAACTTTGTCTGTGATTTTTTTTCCCAGAAGAAACCATCAAGGCAGTTAAAAGGATACAGGGGAAATGGATACAGATTACATAGGTCAGCAAAGACTAAGATTACATCATTAACAGATTTTCTTTTCCCTAAACAAAAATGTTTACATGATTGGAGGTGAAATGTTTCTGTCTGTGGAAATGCTGGTGATTGTTTAGCGTGCACACTTATTCTGCTGTTAGCTGTGCTGTTGTCATAATTATGATAAATGGGCATTTTTGGTCATTAATGGACCGTAGGAATTTATAAAGGTGCTAATTCTATCAAACAGCTGTCTTCTCAGGCTAGCTAAGAATGGACAATAAATGTTGGCTTTGCCTGAACCTAAGAATAAACCAGTGGAATAGACCTTATGGGCTGAAGTTCCTACTTCTGTTTTGTTGTTAAGCTTGTTAAGATCAATGGAATTTAAATCTGGCGGACTCATAGCAGGCAGACTATCCACTCCATTCCATGAAAGTCAATGTGCTGAAGGTAAACATTACTAATAATATTTTTTTACCTTTGAAGTTATTGGGATTTTGGAAAATAGGAAGAGAAATGGACCCATCAGGCCACTTGTACCACTCACTGACACCTTACTCTTCATGTTTGCCTTTGCTCATATGTCCCTTAATACTTTTGGGAAACAAACATTTCAGATTTAAATTTTAGAATGGATGTAATAACAATTGTTATTTGCAGAAGAGAGTCTGAAACTTCAACCACTCTGTGTGTACAAGTGTTTTGTCATTTGGTTCCAATTTTAAACCATGGTCCTTGATCCTAGATGCCCTCGAGCCAGTTGAAACATTTCTATCTGATTGATTCCACATCATATCATCAAAACCTTGCTCAAGTCAGCTCTTAATCTTTTAATTTCCAATCCCATTTTGTGTAGTTGTGCTAGTTACTTAACCCCTGGAATCATTCTATTAAAATTTACACTGCACACTACCACTCAATATATTCTCCCAAAGGCGAGTTGCTTCAAATTGCTCACAGTGCTCCAGGTCTGGCTTAATCAGGTTTTTGTATAGCTGAATCATGACTTTAACCTGCTGCACTCTAGCTCTCCAAATATAAAGAGGCCAGCATTCCAAAACTCTTGGGCTTTATTTTCTGTACCTGTTCATTTTAATTATCTGTGTACAAGCACTATGTTACTAATTTGATACATTATACTGAATAAGACAGCAGTCGTTATAAGGATTTTAGGATTATTAAGTAAACTATTTTTTTTTCTTTTTGTCAGTAATGAAAATGAAGCAATACATTTATTATAGACTAAAAAAACACTGTAATAAATCTAGTTCTCCAACAACCAAGGATGAGGATCTTCAGGATGATGCAGGAGACCTGAAATTGTGACTCTATTCTTGACACAAGGTCATGCTTGAAATCTGTTCTGTTTAAATAAGGCTAGCATGGAGGCTTGACATGATCAATAAACACCATTTCGGACTCATCAACTATAAGGTCTAACAGCAAGGTGCCACAGTGCCAGGTTTATGTGCATTTCTTAGTCAAGTAGCCATTCTTCACAAATTCCCAGACCGTTACTGCTAGAAGGCTAATTGTGAATGATCCGAGTTGAGCTTGACCTGGCCCTCTTCCCTGGATCCAGGTACACATTTTCAAGTTGGGAGTGGGGGTGCGGGACTGTGAGATACTAGTAAGGAACAGGAATACAGGAATTCTAGATGATAATTTCCCTTCCTTAGTAGGGGGATCCAAAAGTTCACATAACAAGCTTGCTGTCACTCTGGGATACTATGCAATGAAAGGTACATTTCAACATTAATACCAAGTGGCTGAACACATGCACTTTGCAGCCACACTCTTCATTTTTGGACATGCAAAAATATAGGGTTAGACTCAGGTAGAATCTTCCTACGCCCTGAATGATAATGGGCATTGGTGAAACAGAAACAGAAATTGCTGGAGACACTCATCAGTTCTGGCAGCACCTGTGGAGAGAATACTGAAATAATGTTTTGGGTCCAGTGACCCTTCTTCAGAACTGAAATACATCAATTTAACATCTTTACCATGTGCCATCAGCTTACACGGCAAACACACTCAACCAAATGGCCATATGCTATCTCCGTCAAGTCAACAGGGAGTGCCATTAGTCTGAGGGTCCATTCATAAGCATCAAGGGCATAATCTGATCTCAGTATAGGGGCTTCAATATGGCCAGTCAACTACTTGGTGCATTTAGTGTCAGGGGTTCTAAACCATTATAGTCCAGGGAGTGTGCGATATTTAAACCTGTGGGTACCCCCTCCCCAGTCTGAAGATTAACATTAAATCGGTCAGGGAGTTGCACTGAGATCAGTCCGGTATCTAGTCACTCATCAGTCGGGGCCTGTCATCTCAAGTGAGTCAAGGGAGTTGGCCATTTTCTTTCCCGGAGTCTGTTCACTGAGTCAAGGAATGGTTATCAGGGACCACTGCTGTGGTAGGTAAGTTGGGAAGTCAGTTGTGATAACTGGAGGAAGTATGTTCAGATGCAGAGGGGGTAATAAATGTGATGGGGCAAAACGCAACACATAAGGGTGGGAGATGATAGAGTATTGGGGGATGTGGATTACTACGGCAGGTATGTTATCAGTGGTCACCACTACCCTGGCTTCGATAGGTGGGGGCATGAGCAGTGCATAACGATGGTTGGCATAACTGTAGACCTGAGCATCAGAGTGTAATTTTGGGAAATGCAGACTTAAATGGAAGAGTTGGATGGGAATGTGGGGATGCGCAGAATTGATGGGCACAAGAGGGAGTTCAATGAAAAAAAATGGAAATGAAAAGTGGTTGATACACAGCCAAAGAGGGCAGTTTAAATGTTTTCTTTTCTGCAATAGCATTCATCAAGAACTTACACCGTACATGTTTAAGACATCCGTAATCATTGCTTCTCCATGTGAAGCTACGTCAAACGTAAATCCTGGTCACAAGCAATCAGTACAGATGGATGCTGTGCTAAGAACCGAAATTGATTGCTCAGGATGGTACTTTCTAGAAGCTGGACATAACACTCTGGAAAGATAATAAAGTTGCAGTGGTAGACATCACCATCCGCTAAGAGGATGTCAACAATGTGCTCAGGAAGGCGTGGGTAGGAAAACATTGAAAGTACCAACACCTGAGCCCACAAAAAAAGGAATTGATGGGAGGCCTCGAGCTTAATTTTTTTTGGATTTGTTATGGGAGCAAGTGGGAAATGGTTGCAGCTTAACAGCAAACTGATGGACTTCCTGAACATGAAAAGATACAAGTCCTTCTTCCAGCAAATCTTGAGACTGATAATATCCCTGACGCTTGAACTACTGCAAATCTTCAGCGACAGGTGATAAAACCACAGAACCTAGCCTTGGGCTAGTGATGACAAGCCTGCCCTTGGTACCAGGATAAGGCCTTCCAGACGGTGATGGGCATGATGGTTACCAAATGGCATGGGGTGGGAAAAATGCTACAATATATAAAATTCCTCAAAAAGACAATAAAATGCTCAAAAACTATTAAAAATAAAACAAAAGGGGCACCTGCAGCACATCAGATGATGACACCTTTTTCTAACTAATGATCCTTCAGTCTTAGTGCTCAGTTCATGCCCCTCATCACTTGGAAGAGCACCTTTGGTAATTTAGAAGAGAAGCCCGATATATGGTTGTGACTTGAATGGCTGCAGTCATTCCTTCTGCCCCGTACCTCATGTAACATCAGCATGGCCCAATCCCTAAGCTGTGGTAACGCGAGAGGTTGACACACGTCTACCAGGGTCATTACAGATGAATCAAAGACACCTCTGTGAAGCAGAATTGATCAAAAGTGACTTAAAGTCATCACCTACAGTCCCCAATTCAAAAAGACAATCCAAGATCGCATAGGCTGCAAAAAGGCACAGAGCTGATTTTTTTCTCATCATGAACGGTAAGCTTTCCCAACATGCTTTTATATGCAATGTTGTCTTTCTTGTTGATTTGGGGGTGAGGGGGAAACAAGGTTTCAGCAGTCCTACCATTAGCTACCATCTCCTTCTGTATTTGTGTGACATGGCTTACTTGCATAAATTGGAATAAGGTCCACAATGCCAGTGGCTCATGTCCAGGCATTCCATGACCCTCCTTATTGGAGTCCTCATGTCTCCTACTTACGGAGGAATATACAAAACAATTAGTTGTGAGTGATGTGACTGCTCACATTGCTATAGAACCTGTTCTATTTCTGATATTCCTCACACAGGTTAATTGGAACCATCAGCAATGGATCCAGCCCCAGTAGGGGGTTATTGTCACTGTGGCTATAGTGCAATGAAGGTGCAGAGAAGTTGAGGATGTGCCAGGAAGCACACGATCAGCAGAAACTCAAGATGCTGTCAAACAGCCGCCACATGAAGAGGTCATTGTTATAAGTCCCCTCAGGATGCAGAAGAAGTTCAAGAGATCCGGAGTATATCATCCTTAATGCCATTCCCTCCAGGTGAGCAGGCACAGTACTGTCGCAGACTGAGGAACTGAGTATGTTCTGGGCCATCATTACAGAACTGTGTCAACTGCTGAAGCAGGACCCATGGCCTGAGAAAGGTGGGAGGCCATCCTATCCTGGTGTCTGTCAAGGTACCAACTGTGCTAAATCTTTATGCTCATAGCTGCTTCAAAATTCCACTGGATCTTTGTGGGATATCACAGTCCTCACTGCACAGATGTATCAAGGCTAATATTGATGCAATTTGTGCCAGATGACATTGCTTCATCTCACTTCCCTGTGACAAGATCAGTGCTGCAGACTGGGCACTAGTCTTTGCCCACATTGCTGACCGCCTCCAGCTGCAGGGCAGATATAGGACTGTACAGATATAACATTGACAGCACCATATTATAATGAGCTATATTGTCAATAGAAAAAACTGTTCCATTCTGTAAAAGTAAAAGTCATCAAAGGTAATTACCACCACATTTTAGAGGTCTACACCAAATACTCTGAAAGCTACCATGATGCCTATAATCTTGATAATTTGGATGTTTAGGCTTCATCTGAAGGGCCAGATGGCTTAAAGGATGGCTGCTGGGAGAGAAGGGCCAGACTTTCCAAACATGGCCAAAGGTTCCATTACGCAAACCTCAGACTGAGGTTGAATGTTGATGTAATGCAGCTCCTTCCTCCATGAGGGCCATCATGGAGCCAATGATAGGCCTCCTCAAAATGAGGTTCTGATACCTGGATCTGTCTGGGGATCCTTGAAGTACAAACCAGTCAGAATGTACTACGTAATCTTTGCTCTTTGCAGCTGGAGTTGGCAGTGAGGGGATGTGATTGATGCTGAAGAGCTGGGGGGAAAGCATGATTTTCTGAGGAAGATGAAGACATTGAGTAGGGGAAATATCACCTTTGGTATGATAGGGTTCTTTAAAACCGAAAAAAACTTAATTAACACCCATTTCCAAAAGTTATGAACTAGGCAAAATCATCGTTTATTAACCGTAAATTTATTGTTCTTCAAAATGTGAGCAGTCTCTATTTAGTCGCAGAAGCAAATGCAGAGAAATTTCTCAGCCCAGTTTGTGATTAGAATGTGGAGTAATTGCTACTACACAAACAATTGAGGCTAATAGATGTATTTAAGGGGGAAGCTAGATAAACACTTGAGAGAGAAAGGGGGAGAAGGATATGTCAATGTCGTGAGCTGAAGTGGGACACAGCTTAAGTGCAACATAAACACTGGCTTGGATCTGTTGGGTGTACAGCCTATTTCTGTATTGCAATTACTATGAAATATTACTTATTTGCAAGCCACAGTGCCCATCTGCTTTCTGTTTCTTCACATGGGTTCTTCACATAATCTACACTGTAAGTCCCCATGTCTGAGAACGTGAAATTACCCAAACTTTCACAGACAATGACACTTAAAAGTAAATATCATTTTATAAAGGTGTGCATAGCTAAAATTAAGTGATATGAACATAACAAAATGATACAACATAATGAAAGACATAACTGTTTATAAGAAATAGTTTCTCTGCAGAATTGCAACAAGGGCAGAAAAATGTGAAATATTTTAGCAGAGCAGCTACAAGATGAAGTGCATTGTACAAAACTATGCAACAACCACCCAGACCAAAACACAACTTGTCCAACTGACAGAAAAAATTAAAAGACCTTGGCTTTGTTTAACATTAAAGGTCACTAAGCTACTAACACCTGCTCGCTCTTTAAGGGGTTTTTTGTTGTTATAATAACTTTTAACCTTTCAGTTTCACTACACTGTTTCACTGAGTAAGTTGCACAGAATTAAATGCAATGAAGTGAAGATAAACAATAAGTCAGCTTTCTGACAGCAAAAGTATTACCAGGGTTTTGTAAAAATGTAAGAGAGTGAAGCATCATGGTCATACTTTTGTGTGAACACAAAGTGCACCATTTTAGGTCTTTAGTCCATGAGCCAAAGAAAACCAAAACATCTCTTGTAAATGCGACTTAAGAGATTAAAAACATTCCATGTCTGTTGTTGGCGAAATGTTTACAAATCCCACTTAGACCATGATACTGAAATTTAAAGTAATGGGGTTTAGATATTGCTGGGGGGCAGGGAGGAGGAAGTGGGGTGGAGGATGGAGGAGTTGGTACAGTGGTTAATGTGACAGCCTTTCAATTTTGGGCCTAGATTTGGACCCAAAGACATGAAAATTTCCTTTGACAACTGTTGAGTATGATATTGCATAAAATGAAACTCATTCCATCAAGCACTTTCGATTGTACAATAGGTGCATAAATGATGGAAACATGCTGGTCATTTGACTCAGAAAGAAAACCAAGGGCTGAATCTTACTTGCCAGTTTGGCCAGGTTACATGAAGGGTTTCTTGCCATAAGCTTTAACTAGATCTCTAGCCGTTCCTTACTGAACCTGCCTCATCACTGCAAAACTGCCTCTCATCCAATTCTAGACTGACTTTACCACACACTGTATGCGGAACAGCTCACCATTCAGTCGATATCCCAGAATTAGCTGAGACACTGGTGCCAACGCTTTGTTTAAAAGCCCTTTGTGCAGCGGGACAATATTTGTCAATCTGGAGCTGCCCTTCACATTTCCTAACATTTGCCTGAGACATGGCAGACAAGGCAAAATTGACACCCCTCTTCACAGACGGGAACCTTGAGGTCCTGCTGAATGGGGTGATGCAGAGGTGGGACTTCCTCTCACCCCTGGACCAACAGAGGAGCTCTATGCCAGCCTAAGGATCCCACTTTTGATCAATACAGTCTCAGTGGTCTGGAGGAGTGCCCAGAAATGTAGGAAAAAGGTCAATTACCTTCTCCATTCTGTCAGCATAAATGCCACCATCTTTTCTCCAACATCTTATTCTATCTCTGCTACTGCACCCACCTCCCACAACTTCACATGATCTACTGCTCTTAATATTTCCCATAACATCTTGCCTCATTCCCTGTCCATCACTCCAACCCCAATCATCACTAGCCCTGCAAACCCTTTGCATTGTCTATTTGCTTACTCATCTCTCCAGCTGCAGCAGCATTAACAGCTATGCCTCCTACTCTCTGCCACCCATAATAGCTGCCTCTCTCACCAAAAGGCTTCTCTAGAAAGAAAAACAGCCCTCAAGAGGGCAGAAGGAGTCATGACAGGTAGTAGGATGCCTGACATTCAGCTCATCACTGTTTATGAGGAGAGGATCCTGGCTCTGACTGCCTGAAGCACCCGATTAGCCCTGTCCAAGCCCCTGGACTGGTATCAGAGGATGCCTTTGACTGACTTATTCACAAACTCTCAATAAGTTTGGCACCATCATGCTTGTCAGTAATCCTCAGTCATGTCAAGGGAAAGAGCCTTTGGTGAAGATACCTGAAAATTTTTATTTATTCTCTCATGGGTATGGGCATCACTGGCTGGAGCAGCATTTATTGTCCATTCCGAGTTGTTCTTGAGAAGTTGGTAGTGAGCTGCCTTCTTGAACTGTTGCAGTCCATGTCATTAGGGAGGGAATTCGAGGATTTTGACCCAGTGATAGTGAAGGAATGTTGATGTAATTCCAAGTCGGGATGTTGAATGGCTTGGAGGGGAACTTGCAGGTGGTGGTGTCCTGGCACTACATTGGCCCACTTGACTGGCACTACATTGGCAAACATCCAAACCTTCCACTACTGACACTCAGTAGCAGCATTGTGTCCTATCGACAAAATGCACTGCAGAAATTCACCAGACATCCTTAGACCGCACCTTTCATACCCATGACCACTTCGATGTAGAAAGATAAGGGCAGCAGATACATGGGGACACCAACACCTGTAACTTCCCCTTTAAGTCACTCACCATCCTAACTCGGAAATATCTCAATGTTCCTTCACTGTTGCTGGGTCAAAAACCTTGGTCTACTTGCAGCACATGGACTGCAGCAGATTAAGAAGGCAGCTCACCACCATCTTCTCAAGGGCAACTAGAGACAGACAATAAATACTGGCCCAGCCAGCAATGCCCGTGACCCACAAAGGAGTAAATTTAAAAAAAACCTCAGTACTCTGACCAAAAGCTCTTTCCACTGACCTGCCAGAGAACCACTGACAACCATGACAAGCTAAAACAAAAACAGAAACTGCTGGAGAAATTCAGCAGTCTGGTAGCATCTGTGGAGAAAAAAGCAGAGTCAACACTTTGGGTCTAGTGACCTTTCTTCAGAACCATGATAAGCTTCCTGGTCTTGTGTCTGCACCTTCTGGCATGGGAAGACAGCAAAACTGTGAGTCTGATTTCTCTGACTGAGGGGCAAGGCCTAAAATGTAAGGCATGGCAAGGCAGGGAATACTGGGATTAGTTAGGTAGGCTCAGGGTAATTGAGTGCTATGACAACATGTGAACAGCCTGGAAATGCAGCCTAGTCTAGTGCAATGACTTCAATGCTGTGAATTCAGTGTCTAGTCTCCCATGGTGGGTGGTATGATAGGAAGCTGAATGTTTGAGCCAAGATGAGGCAAGAAATAATCCCCTTTAATAAGCAACTCACCACGGTCTTGCAAGAATCTCATCTCGATACCTGGAGCTTAGTTAAAAGTTGTAGTGAGTTGTTCCTAATGTGGTGATGGCCTTTGCCAGAATTCTCATGCCGTTGTGCCATATTTTGCACCATAACCCATGTATTTCAGGCCCCTATAAGATTTTGCCCTAAATCTTGGATGTTAGAAATCAAAAATGGATCAAAAATAAAGCAATAATACAACGAGGATCCTTCTTCTAAATTGGAACCCGAAATGTTACTGGTGCCAAGCATTGTCAAGGAGACTGGTTTGCAGAGTTAGTTATAACTCAATGGGAAGAATTCCAACCCATGATTGGTGCCCAGGATATACAAGTGCATTTTGCATTGTCAGGCTTTTAGTAATCACTTCCAGAAGATATCATTCCAAATTTTGCTGTTTTCTTCACTTGCAGGTAAAAGACAAAATACATTGATATTCCAAACATCCAAATCCAAAACTAAATAGAATCACAATGAATTGCTTAAATCAATGCCTTCAAGTGAGCTGCCTCAGCAAAGTGACAAAATTAATAAATCTTTCTCCAGGCTAGATCAGTAATAGATTGTTGTAGGCTGGAACACTTCCTTGCTGCAACGCTATATGCTTTTCAGAGGGCTCCTGTGGTGCAATGGTAGCACCCCTACCTCTGGACTGGTAGTCTCTCTTCAAATCTCACCTGCTCCAGAGGTATGTCGTAAGTGTCTGTACAGGTAGATTAAAAACATATATATCCTTTAAGCTTTGTCCTAAGTTTCAGAGACAGATCCTGCATATATTTAGCCTACTGTTCTAGGATCCTAAGCCATGACAGAACTATTTGTTATCGGCTTTTGAAAAATAATCGACAAAACAGCCAAAAGGGATACACCAAGAAATGTTTTTACTCAGTAAACCATTATTATTTGGAATGTGGAAATCTGAAATGGTGGTGGATGAATTTTCAATCTTAAATGTCAAAAGGGAGACTGAGATCCGTGTTCAAAAGGGGAAAAAAAAAACACGACTATGGGGAAAAGCAGGGTTTAACTGATAGCTTTTTCAGGGAGCCAGAGCAGGCATGAGGTGCCAAAAGAGCCTCTGTGTTTTATGATTCTATCACTATATGATACAAGCTCAAGATGCCGTGGAACTTTGTTTTCATTGAGAAAGACAAGGAGGAGCAGCATATCCTCTGCCCTTTCTTATGGTCCCAAAGGTGCATGCTCCAATTGAAGTTGCTATTCACCAGGAATTCACATCTGTTGACATGACTCATTTTTTCTAATAGATTTCTCTTGCATCTTCCATCCAAAAACATCAAGAATCTTAGTGTGTTAAGCCACTGTTCTATACTTTTGGAACTTGCATTATATCCAACACATTGCAAAATGGAGAGTAAATCCCTGTACTAGAGGATAGATTTTGGTTTTAGGGTATCCAAAGGGAGTATGGCCTAAGGATACATCAGAAGGAAAATTGGGCTGGGATTTTAATGTGCCTTCATATTAATTAATTTACGTCCTTTAATTTAAGTGGAAGAAAAGTTAAGACTCTGTTACCAGTAGATGATCCTCACCTCCTCATTTTCATCCTGATTTTTATTTCACCATGTTAAAGGTAGAAATCTAATCCAAAATCATCTTCAAAAGAGAATTCCCAGAAATTCTGGGAAGAATGATTGCTTAAAATGACATTCAATGTGTCATTAGTGAAGACAACAAAACAAATGAGTGTTGTCAGCCACCGAATGTTACTCCTATTTCAAGAGATGGATAACTTCCATAGGCCTGCGACCGACTATTGCATGGATCTTTCGACTGGAGTACATATTCGCGATAAAATTGCCAATGTTTTTCTGTAGCACCATAGTTCTTTATGTGCGTCATAAGGCACTAGATTGGTACCAGTACAAAAATTTGTGAAAGCAGCCAGGTTCCTCCTAAACTTTACATCTATCCGCACCATTTCTAACGCTGCAATCTATCTACCATGGACAGCAACTGCATACACCTCTACAATCCACGGACGTTGACATCAAAGTTGTACCAACCTCGCATCAACCCACATGACAAAGCTTTCAACCACTTGCAAGATGGTTCTGCAGTTCCATGATGCCCCTTGGAATACACTGGAACCTTTGATTGGAATACTGCTTTATGGGCACATTGATCACAAGGACAGGCACCCAACTCATGGATTGGACCAGTTTGCATATCGGGGATCCTCACTCGTAGCCTTAGTACTCACTCATTTTATGCATTTTTGGAAGTTCATAGCATTTCTGCCATGCCTTGCCATTTTGCACTTTGCTACATTTTTGCTTTAGTACATTTGAAAATTGCGAATGGACATAGGAAAGAGCTGCTTAAAACCAGTGTTTTAAAGGATTGATTCAAAAAGGATTGATTTGAAAAACAAGTAACCTGACACTCATGTCAAGCATCATTTAAAACTTAAAAAAAACCAAATGTTCTGAGGAAGAGTTAGTGGACCTGAAATGTTAACTTTGATTTCTCTTCACAGATGTTGCCAGACCTACTGAACTTTTCCAGCAACTTCTGTTTTAGTTTCTCACTTAAACAGCTGCTTGAATAAGCACTTAGAAAATTATCTTACAGACAGATTGGAGTTGGGGGCTTTTGTATTCAGTAGGAGCTTTGATTAGCAGCAGGAATTTGATTGGTCTAGGGACTACTGACAAAAGCTTTTTGCCTGCCACTCAGGTAATCAGTTCTTAAGTTTAGGAGACAACAAGGTGCAGGGCTGGATGAACACAGCAGGCCAAG
>NC_063332.1:101670237-101775807 GCF_021869965.1 Rhincodon typus
CTAACGTGGTATACTGCATCTGCTGTTCCCGTTGTGGCCTCCTCTACATCGGGGAAACCAAGCGGAGGCTTGGGGACCGCTTTGCAGAACACCTACGCTCGGTTCGCACTAAACAACTGCACCTCCCAGTCGCGAACCATTTCAACTCCCCCTCCCATTCCTCAGACAACATGTCCATCCTGGGCCTCCTGCAGTGCCACAACGATGCCACCCGAAGGTTGCAGGAACAGCAACTCATATTCCGCTTGGGAACACTGAAGCCCAATGGTATCAATGTAGACTTCACAAGCTTCAAAATCTCCCCTCCCCCTACCACATCCCAAAACCAGCCCAGCTCGTCCCCGCCTCCCTAACCTGTCCTTCTTCCCACCTATCCCCTCCTCTCACCTCAAGCCCCACCCCCATCTCCTCCCTACTAACCTCATCCCGCCCCTTTGACCTGTCCTTCCTCCCTGGACTGACCTATCTCCTCCCTAACTCCCCACCTACACTCACCTTTACTGGCTCCAACCCCGCCTCTTTGACCTGTCTGTCTCCTCTCCACCTATCTTCTCCTCTATCCATCTTCTATCCGCCTCCCCCTCTCTCCCTATTTATTTCAGAACCCCCTTCCCCTCCCCCATTTCTGAAGAAGGGTCTAGGCCCGAAACGTCAGCCTTCCTGCTCCTCTGATGCTGCTTGGCTTGCTGTGTTCATCCAGTTCTACTTCTCCTTTCTTTCCTGTTCTTTGTTTTCTGATCACCAAGTATCCAAGAATATCCACTACCCAGTTTTGCCCTATGAGCCAATTATTTAAAAAACACTACATCATATATCCCCATAATTTTCTGCATCTACAACTCACTAACTTAATTATTTGATGGCCACCCAATATCTCTCTGCCTACTCCAAATAGGTTGAATGGCGCATCTTTGCAATATTTGCTATATATTTTGCCATTTTAATTGTTCTTTGTATGAGATGAAATACATTTGATGGGAAATTTTGTCCAACACTTCTTAAACATTGTGTACAGTGTTTGTCCATGGCTTAAATACAGGAAGAATTCAGCATAAGATGACAGCATATCATGCTTAAAGAACAGAGCTTTACTCGTTTATTCAAAACAATGAGGTGTCACTGGCATTGCCTAAATTAATGGCTCTCTGATATTGTCCTTGAACGTTGTTGTGATATTGTGGTGCCTTTTTGATCTGCTGAAGTCCTTGTATGCAGGTATACCCACAGTACTGTTGTTGGGTAGGGAGCTCCAGGATTTGAATCAGCAAGAACAATGGAAACCAATACATTTCCAAGTTAGGATAATGTGTGACTCAGGGAAATTGCAGGTAGTGATGTTTCTATGTGCATTCTTCTCTTGTTTTTCTTGGTAGTAGATTTTACATGCTTCGATGGTGTGGTCATAGGAGCCTTATTAAGTTGTTACATTGCATCTTGTAGATCAATGCAACTTGCAGCTGTGGACCTTCAGTGGTGGAGGGAATAAATATTTAAAATGGTAGTTAGGGTGATGGTCAAGGCTTTTCCTGGATAATGACATACTTTTTGAGTATTGTCAGAGCTGTACTTACCCAGATAAGTGGAGAATATTCTGCCACATTGACTTGTGCCCTGTTGATATTGAAAAGATTTTGGGAAGCAGGTGGTGAGTTACTCATTGCTGAATAACCAACCTCTGATATTCTCTTGTAATCAGAGTATTTATACAGCTGAGTTTCTTATTTTTGGTCAATGGTTGCACTATAATGTTGATAGTGGGGACTTTTCAATATCAAGGGATATGGTTAGATTATTTCTTATGATAGACGGTAATTGCTTGGAACTTACAAAGTAAGAATGTTACATGCTCAAACCTGAATACCACCTCGGTTTTGTTGAATGAGGTAAGGGATTGATTCATTATCCGAGTTACAAAAGGTACAAAACTTTGCAATTGGAGAACATCCCTTTTTCTTACCTAGTGATAGAAGAAAGATCACTGATGCAACAAATGGAGATGGTTGAGCCGAGGACAGTGTCCTGAGGATCTGCTCCGGTGACATCCAGGAACAGACATGAATGCTCTCAGTGAACCATAACTATCTTCTTTTGGCTCTAACTAATGAAGTTTTTCCCCCGATTTCAAAAGGTTTCAATTTTGTGAAGGCCTCAATTTCACACTATGTCAAATACTGCCTTAATATCAGTCTCGCCTCACCGCTAGGATTTAGCTTGATTGTCCATGTTTGGACCAAAGATTAAATGAAATCTGGAGTTAAGTGTTCCCCTGGTGGAACCTAAAATGAACAACTATGAGCAGCTATTACTGCCAAAGTATTATTTGATAGCACTGTCAATGATTCTTTCCATCACTTCGCTGATAATGGAGAAAAGACTAATGGGGCAGTAACTAATAGGATTAAATTCACTGTTTTTTGGGCAGGGCATACCTGGGCAATTTTTTCACTCTGTCTTATATATGTCTGTCAGTTGCTGTATTGGAACAGTTTAGCCAAGAGTGCTGCTGGTGTTGGAACAGAAATATTTGACACTTCAGCTGGAATGTGTTTTGGCATCCATAGAAATTGCAGAATTACAATTTTCTCAGCTGTTTCTTGATGAACATGGAGTGAATTTAATTGGTTAAAGACCAGCATCTGTAGTGCTGTGGGCCTTAACAGTAAACCAAGATGGATTATCTACTTGGCATCTTTTGGCTGCAAATGATTATAATAACTTCAGCCTTACTTTTGCAAAGATGTAAAGACTCTACCATCAGTGCAGATGGGGATATTTTTGGAGTCTCTGTCTGGTTAGTTGTTTAAGTGTCCAGTACTATTCCTAACTGGATCTGGTAGAACTTCAGAGATTGGAAATGATTCTTTTATTGTAGGTCACTTAGCTATAGCACATTGCTTTTGCAATTAACCATAGATATAGTCCTGTGTTTTAGCTTACAAAGTTCACGACTCATTTTTAGATTTTTTAGATTTTTTTTCTTCATTCTGGGCAATAGGTGCTTTGCTGGCTGGGCCAGACTTTATTGACCATCCCTAGTTGCCCTTAAGTTGGCGATGAACTGCCTTAAACCAGTTGGCATCCTGATTTGGAAATATATTGCCATTCCTTCAGTGACCAGTTGCTGTAGGTGGACCCATTGTGCTACCAGGGAGGGAGTTCCTAGACTTTTACACAGTGTCACTGAAGGAATGGCAATATATTTCCAAATCAGGATACCAACTGGTTTGGAGGGGACCTTGCAGATGGTGGTGTTACCATGTATCTGCTGCCTGTGTCCTTCTAGATGGTTGGCATTTTGGGTAAGGCCCCACAGGGTTGAGGGGAACAAGAGGCAAGGATTTGGCCATTCCTATGCATGGTCTTGCCTTAGCAGGAGGCGTCTTCAGCTCTGATGATCCGCTGCCTTGACACAGGGAGACTGCTTCATGTGAGCTGGCGGCCTTTCTATGTGGGAAGGGGTTGGTCCACTCATGGCAAAATGCTAGGGTCATTAAAAATGCTCCTAATCGGGGTCTTAATTATTTTACTATGCGACCTACTCCTATTGTGCAATTGCCCATCCACCCATAGGAAACTGATCTGGTGGGTGGGGGAGGGGTATGTGTTGGAGAGCTGTCCTGACATGGCTCCCCCTTGTTTTTTCAGGATCTCCCACATTGAGCTTCATGGGACCAGGAAAATTGCACTCATCGTTTCTGACCAGGACACAAACTAATTAGTGCAGTAGTTAAAGATATTTATTTTCGGGTGTTGACTTTAACATAAACCTCTTCAAAATATTCAAGTTTATTGGCATTCCAAGTCTTACATTGTGGATATGGCTTTTAATGCAAGTATTTATATCAGGGGTCATTTACCTTTCAAACATTCAGTATTAGTCAGATAAGATTCTAATCATCAATACCCAGAAAACATCAACATTTAGAGAATGAGGATGATGAAGAGAATGGAAAGCCTGCCAGAGTTATCAAAAGCATCCAAGGCATTGTGCCCACAAAAGGCATATCTACAGATGCTGGCATAGTTATCTGGTAATGATTAAAGAACACTGCACCAGACGCTGAATGTTAGCAGGAAGACAGATAGACAACATCCAATATAGGGTCAATGATGCCTGCTCCCATCAAAGCTTCACTCGTGTTGACATCAATTCCTTCCAGACTGTTGTGGTTGATAGTTTTAGTAACAATAGTTTGCTATCCACATGCACATTAAATCAGCAGGACCATTGCTAATATCACTTCCACCACTGATAAGAGCTGAAAGTTGAGGGAACACTCAATTCTATGGGTTTGCAATGGTTTGTGCTACCAGTCCTACAGAACAGAAAGCTGTACAGGAGGGACTTCCTCTTTTCCTAGGACTCACAATCGAGGCCACATCAGACCATGTCAGTCTGCTCTGAGGCTGCTACCAGGGTTAAAGCAACCTCAGCATCTGGGAGGAATGGCCAGCACTGTAGGAAGATGGTCAATGACCTTCGCCACACTGTTCTCTCTGCTACCTCACACTCACTCATCTCTACTACTACACTCACCTCCACCAAGTCTCATGCTCTTTCACTCTCTATTGCCGACAACAACTTGCCCTCTCATTGTCATCCAACCACCCCAACCCTCTAACATCATTAACCCTGCATGGCTGATGTACTGCTTACTTAGACATTTGTGACACCTTTCTGCCTGCACCAACACTAATAGGAGTTCATCTTCTGTAATACCTCCATCTCTCTCTCTCTCTCATTCCAGAAGAAAAAAACAGCCCATTTCAGGCAGAAAGACTCAAGCTGATTGGCGAGCTGCCAATCATTCCGCTCCTTACCCATTATGAGCAAAGGATCCTGACTCTGACCATTCCAAACAGGATCTAGACTGGTATCAGAGGCTGCCCTTGACTTACTGTGCCAGGACCCCCTGAGTGAAAGGTCTCTCACCATGCAGCTTGTGAAATCTGTAAAGATGCAGAAGATGATCTTGATGTCAAGATGAACCTTTGTGCACTTGTCACCTGATTCTGCAACCCATCTCACCTAGTCCACATTGCTCAGACCCCTCTAAGATTTCACCTGATAAAGCTACTAGATAATTGGAAATTACCTATCTTTTTCACTTTCGTATTTCAGGGAAAGAAATTCAGTGTCTAAAAATGGAGCAGATCCACAGTGAAGTCGGTGACACTTAACGCCCTGAACCAGCCTAAACCTACTAGATGCAACCACTGTCAAACTGCTACAGAAAGCAGTAATAGGATGATAACCAAATGCACAACATGACATCAACTTGGCATCGGACATAGTAAAGGTAGGAAAGATTCACAGGGATGGTGGCATAGTGGTATACAGTGAAGAAAGCCTGGTCCAAGGGTCCGTACCATTGACTCTGGATTCCATTAAACCTCAGAATTAGATTAAACATAAACTGTCGATCATCATTTACCACCCATCTCAGCTGATGAACTCAAATCCTCAATATTAAACATTGCTTGGAAGAAGCACTGAGGCTAGCAAGAGCAGAGAATGTCCTCTACATGGGAAAGTTCAATGTTAATGATCAAGAGTCACTTGGCAGCACTACTACAGATGATACTGGCGATGGCCTGAAAGGTGTGCTGCCAAACTGGGCCTGTGGCATTTTTGGACACTGAATTTCTGTCCCTGAAGTACAATAGTGAACAAGATAGGTAATTTCCAATTAACTAGTAATTCCATCATGTGGAATCTTATGGGTATCTAAGTGATGAGGACTATGGTGAGATGTGGCAGAATCAGGTGACAAGTGCAAGAATGCCCATCTCAACATTGAGATTATCTCACTTCAGTTGTGATTCTCGAGCTGCATTGAGAAACAACCTTCACTCAGGTGATGGAAGAATCAACATGATGGAAAAGTCCACATGATTTCATCCATGCATGGAATTGTAGGAATGGACAAGTGCTTATGGAAGTGGAAACCTCGGTTCACACTAATCACCCCCTCAATTGTGTTTTGTGGCAATACCAAGCTAAATGGGATAGAATTCTAGGATGCCTGGAAGTGTAATGTTAAGGTCCTGAATTGGGGATAAAGTTCAGTCCATGTTCAATGAAAGACTTCTCAAATGTGATATTAAGGGTCATTTAGTGACCCTTGAACTTCTGCTCCTTCTTGCCGAGAAAGTAGCACCTGAGCTATAAACATCCAAAATGCAACACGTACCTTAAATTTACCCACAGTGAGACTCTGGATCACTCCTATGAACCATTTCATATGAATAAAAATCACAGCTTCCATTTAAATAGTGCCTTTAACATTAAGAAACATTCCAAGAAACTTCACAAGAAGACTGTTATAAAATCTGACCCTGAGTCACACAGAAGACATTACCAAAACCTTTGGCAAACTAAGTTAAGGAGCATCTTAAAGTGAAGGAAAGAGAGGTAGAGAGCTTTTGGAGGGTATTCCAGAGCTTGAGGCCCTAGACAAGTGAAGGAATGGCCACCAGTGGAGGAACGATTAAATTTGGGGTTACACAGCAGACCAGAATTAAAAGAGTACAGATGTCTTCACAAGTTGTGGGACTGCAGGAGATTAGAGACAGGTGGGTGTAAGACTAGAGGTATTTCAAAACAAGGATACAATTTTTAAAATCAAGATGTTGCTTGACTGTGAGCTAATGTACTCAGCGAGCACAATGAGAATAGGTGCATAGAATTTTCTGCAAGTTAAGCTATGGGTACAATTCTGAATGACTTCAAGTTTACAGAAAATGAAATGTGGGAGTCCAGCATACTGGAATATTTGAGATCGGAAGAAATAAAGGCATGAATGAGAGTTTTTGCAGATGAGCTGAAATGATGCAAAATCAAGTGGGAATAGATAGTATCAATATCAGTGTAGTATCAATACAAGTCAGGAATCTCATCTCAGGATCACATATGACATCAAGTTTACAAACGGAATGGCATAATCTCAGGAGGTTGCCAGGTTTACAGATGGAGTTGATGGTTAGGGAAGAGACTTTTTTGTAGTGAGAACAGAAAACCTTGGCTTCAGTGTTACCAATAATTAATTGGAGGAAATTTATGCCCATTCAGTTTTGGAGATCTGATAAACAGACTGACAGTGTAGCAACAGTGGAAGAGTCCAGGGAGAAAGTAGTGAGGAACTGTTAGGTGTTAGTGTATACATGAAGACTAACACTGTGCTCAAGGGGTCACAGGAATGATGAACTAATGCAGTAATTAAGCTCTTGCACTTTATGTACCAACTATATTGCAAACTACTTCACCATCCAGTCTGTATATGAAAACACAGCCTGTTGAAAATCCTTTGGCAATTTTATGACCAATGCTTCATAGCTATGAAGCAGGTGGAGGATGTGGGTTAGTTGGTAGCACTTTAATCTCTTAGAGTTTAAGATCCAACCACATTGCTACAGCACACAAATCAATGTAGTACTGAGGAAATGCTGCCCTGTTAGGAATGTTGTCTTTTGGAGATGAGATTTAAAATAAGGCCAAAAATACTGGGCGAGCTGATGTCTCAGTGGTTAGCATTGCTGCCTCACAGCACCAGGGACCTGGGTTCAATTGCACTCTTGTGTGACTGTGTGGAGTTTGCACATTTACCCCATGTCTGTGTAGGTTTCCTCCCGCAGTCTAAAGATGCATCAGTTAGGTGGATTGGCTATGCTAAATTGCCCATAGTGTCTGGGGATACATAGGCTAGATGGATTAGCCATGGGAAATGCAGGGTTATGGGGATAGTTCAGAGGAGTGGATCCGAGTCAGATGCTCTTCAGAGGGTCAGTGTGGACTTGATGGGCCGAACGGCCTGCTTCCATACTGTAGGGATTCTATGATCCCATATACTTGCTCATCTAAATGCAAAATATCCCAATATACTACTCTGAAGAAGAATGTTATACAATATACTATTTGAAAGAGAGTTTATCCTCAGTGGTCAGAGGAATACTTATCCCTCAAATGAACATTATACACAAAAACAGATTATCTAATCATTATCAGATTGCTGTTTTTTTGGAAAACCGAAAGAACTGCGGATACTGTAAATCCGTAACAAAACAGAAGTTGCTGGTAAAGCTCAGTAGATCTGGCAGCATTTGTGAAGGAAAAAACTCAGTTAACGTTTCCAGTCTGGTGATTATTTGGAGTTTGCTGGATGCAAATTGGATGTTGCAACTCGTACACTACAACACATCAATGCAATTTAATTGTCTGTTGATCACTGGTGTCAAGGGATTGTGAGAAACTGCTCCAGTAGATAAATAATAGTCAAGGAAAACAAGAGCTTGGTAGAGAATGAAGTAAGGCTGATAAAATAAACTGCATTACTTCAATGCAAGAGGCCCGACAAGCAAAGCAGATGTACTTGACGCATGGTTGGGAATGTGGGACTGGGATATCATAGCTATTTCAGAAACATGGCTCAGAGATGGACATGACTGGCAGCTTTATGTTCCAAGGTACAGATGCTTTATGAAGGATAGCAAGGAAGGCAAGAGAAGAGGAGTGGAGTTTTTTGTTAGGGAGAACATTATGGCTGTATTTAGTGAGGATATTCCTCAAGGTCATCTAGTGAAGTTATATGGGTGGAACTCAATACTAAGAAAGGGATGATCATCTTTTTGGGATTGTATTCTAAGCACCCCAATGGTCAGCAGGAAATTGAAAAGCAACTGTGTAAGGAAATCTCAGACGTCTATCTGAAAAATAATAGCGGATTTATAATAGTAAATGCAATTGTAGGGGATTTTAACTTTCTAAGCATAGACTGGGACTGTCATTGTGTTAATGACTTAGGGAATAATTTGTTAATTGTGTACAAGAAAACTCTTATTGGATATGTGGATGTACCAAATGGAGAAGGAGCATATTAGACTTTTTGTTAGGAAATAAAGCAGGGTAAGTGACTAAGATGTCAACGGGGAGCACTTTGGGGCAAGGATCATTATTCTATTAGTTTTAAAATAATTATGGAAAAGGATAGAACTGTCAAATAGTTAAAGTTCTAAATTGGAGTAAGACCAGTTTTGACAGCATTAAACAGAAACTTTCAACGGTTGATTGGGGATTGCTAATCACAAGTGAAGGGAAGGTTGGGAAGAAAGAGGCCTTTAAGAATGAGATAATAAGAGTCCAGAGACAGTGTGTTCCTATTAGTGTGAAGTGCAAGGTTGGTAGGTGTAAGGAATGCTGAATGACTTGAGAAATTGAGGCTCTGGTCAAGGAAAAGGAGACAGCTAGGACCGAGTGAATCCCTAGAGGAATATAAAGAGCAGTAAGAGTATAAGAAGGAAATCAGGAAGACAAAAACGGGACATGAAGTAGCTTGGGCAAATAGTGTTAAGGAAAATACAAAGAGATGCTATAAATATATTTAAGGGCAATAGAGCAATTAGGGAGAGAATAGGGCCTCTTAAAAATCAAGAAAGCTACCTATGTGTGGAACCACAGAAGATGGGTGAGATGCTAAATTATTATTTACTGTAGAGAAGGACATGAAAGCTAGAGGACTTAGGGAAATAAATAGTCATATATTGAAAAGTGTCCATATTACAGTAGAGGTGGTGCTGGAGGTCTTAAAATGCATAAAGGTAGTTAAATTTTCGGGATTTGATCAGGTGTTTCCCAGAACTCCAGGAAGTTAAGAAAGTGATTGCTGGGCCCCTTGGAGAGATATTTGTATTTGATAGCCATGTGTGAAGTGCTGGAAGATTGAAGGTTGGCTAATATGGTGCCATTATTTAAAAAAAGGCAGAGCAGTAAACATGTCTGTGTGGATTTCAGTAAAGCTTTGGATAAGGTTCCTTATGGTAGGTTTCTTAGCAAGGTTAGATCACATGGGATCCAGGGAGAGATAGCCAATTGGATACAAAATTGGCTTGAAGGTAAGAGACAGAGGGTGGTGGTGGAGGGATGTTTTTCACACTGGAGGCCTGTGATTTGTGCTGGGTCACTGCTTTAATCATTTATATAAAATGATTTGGACGTGAATATAGGAGGAATGGTTAGTGAGTTTGCAAATGACAGCAAAACATGTGGTGAAATGGACAGTGAGGAAGGTTCTCAGTACAACAGGACCTTGATCAAAGGCACCAATGGGCTGAAGAGTGGGAGATGGAGTTTAATTTAAATATTTATGAGGTATTTCATTTTGGTAAGGCAAACCAGGGTAGGACTTAACAGTTCATGGTAGGGCCCTAGGGTGTGGCTGAACAAAGATTTCTGGGGGTGCAGGTACATAGTTCCTTGAAAGTGGAGTTGCAGGTAGACAGGGTAGTGAAGAATGCATTTTTCATTGGTCAGAACATGGCACATTAGAGCTGGAATGTCATATTGCAGATGTACAGGACATTGGTGAGGCTACTTTTGGAATAATGCATGCAATTCTGGTCGTCCACCTTGCTAAACTTGAGGGTGCAGAAAAGATTTAAGCATGCTGCCGGGTCTGGAAGTTTTGAGCTAAAGGGAGAGGCTGAATAGATTGGGGCATCCCCCTGCACAGAGTGTCCAAGACTGAGGAATGACCTTAGAAATGTATAAAATCATAAGGGGCTGGATAGGATGAATAGCCAAGGTCTTTTTCCCTCGGGTGGAAGAATCCAAAACTGGAGAGCATAGTTTAAGTTGAGGGGGGAAAGATTTAAAAAGAACCTCGGGGATAACTTTTCCATGCAGAGGGTAGTGAGTGTATGGAACGAGCTGTCAGAGGAAGTGGTGGAGACGAATACAGTTACAACATTTGAAAGTCACCTGGATGGGTACATGAATAGGAAGGATTTAGAGAGATATGGGCCAAATGCTGGCAAATGGGACCAGATCAGATTAGGATATCTTGTTGGCACAGACGAGTTGGACTGAAGGGTCTGTTTCCATGCTGTATGACTCTATCTATGAATCCCAGAAAGATCAACAATTATTAGGTGTTTCCAGTGTGACACTAAATATTACTGTCAAAAGTTGTCTAAAATCACAAACCTATTATTTGAGGCAACTGATCATTTTGATGTTGAATATGAAAGGATGAATGGCACAGGGTTGACAATAGCACCATGTGCAGGTGTATATGCATGCTCCTGCATCAGCATCTTTAAATCTGCAACCTCTTCAACCTAGAAGGACAAGGGAAGCAAGTGCATGACAATGCCACCAAAAAGGATAAGTCTGACAGATGCAGAAGTACACCAGCAGCTGCAAGTCCCCCTCGAAGCAACACTCCAACTTGACCTGGAACTATATTACCATTCCTTCAGTTATTGGGTCACAATACTGGAAATCTTTTAAGAGAATTGTGGGTGTACCTGCACTCTAAAGGACTGCAGTGATTCAAGTCAGCTGCTCACCAGTTTCTCAAGGGCAACTTGGGACAGACAATAAAATGCTGGCCTAGCTCACATCACACGAACAAATTTTTAAAAAGCCAATATGGTGAATTGACTTCTTTTTAGAGAATGTTGTTGGCTGTTTGGTTCAAATATCTTGATGGTTTTAGAATAAGCCAATTGTATCACTTAGAATCATAGTGTAGCACAGCAACACAGATTCTATGTCACTGCTATCAAAATGAGTGTTCAGAACAGGTTGTTGAATCTAACTTGGTTTGATGTCTCCTCAATGAACAAAAGACATTTTTTCATCTTTATAGTTATGGCACATCAGTTAGGCAGGGGAAACCTCAAGGAAGAACTGCATAGTTATAATAAAGTTAAGTTACAGTGCGGTAGAGTTGTGTGCTCTGCTGAGTGCTCTCTTCATTAGTTACAAGTTGTATTGATTTAATAGAACTTTTGCTATGTATATTTACTTGCTGCCAAATAAAACAGCTTAATGTTTTCTTTCATCTGGCAAGTAAAGAAAACAGGCATTCACTTGGTTGTCTCTAAAATCATTGGAGCAGCGGAGTATGAAATGTAGTAATACCTGGATGACCTCACAAGGGGATGTTATTGTTAACCACGGATTACATTTTCATGTAGGTAAATGTCAATTCCAGCATGAACAGGGCATCACAACTACTTATGGAAGTGACCAATATTAATTCAACAAGTTATCAGGATAGACCCAGATATGTAATAATGCTATGGATTTCTAAAGCTTAGCACACAGCTAGTATATTTCCAGTCTTACCTACTTCATTAGTTTCACCCTAGAACTATGGGTCATGCAAAGTATTGCAACAGAACATAAACTTGGGAGTCCAGGCGGAAACAAATAGGTCCTCACACCTTGAAGCTCTATTACACATGTAGCCTATGATCGTGATTTCATTCAGATTTAAAATCACTTTTATTGGGTGTGTGATTTAGTTATCTTTGAATACAAAGTAATTTGCAGTATCTGGAATAACATTTGCTTTTATAAGAGTTTCTAAAGTCAGCAGGCCATGGATCATTCCTAACTTTTAGGAAACTGCCACATATTCAATATTAATTAATACATTACAATGTAGCGGGAATTCTCTGCCTTTGCAACATCCAAAAATGACTACAGTATTGAAAAGGCTAATAATGGACGTAACACGAGTGAAGCCTTTAGCCTAAAGATTGACAAGATCAATCATTCTCCCAAAGGTGAAGTAACATCTTAATTTCAGTCTTATTAAAACTATTTCTGTTTAATGTGAAGTGGAGAAAGAAAGGACACGACGGCATGCTTATTTCCCTTTTTCTTACTGGAAAGTTCTCTTATGTTCTAAGGTGCAGACTTATTCATACTCTTGATCTTGAGAGAGAGGGCCACTCACAGCAAAGGAGCAGCTCAACATGGCTCCCTCTGCTGTTCAGTGTATGTAAGTGTCAAGTAAAATTCAGCCTTATATTGAGTAAGTGATATTCCTATTTGAATGATTTTCACCTAATGGTGTCAGGTAGTGTTAAAAGATGACATTTAATTTCAAATAAAATTTTTCTATTAAAAGACCCTTTGAACTAAATTTGACAGCGCCCCAGTTATACTGAAGGCCCACTGTATTGAATGTGAAGACAAAAACAACCCTTCATGTTAAAGTAAAGCCTCTAGCAGTCACTTTAAAAAGCTTTCATTGGGCTATGGGAAGACTTGTTGTAATTACTTGTACTTATTTCAAGTTAGTGCTTGGGTTAAAAGAAGGAAAAATCCCTTACAAATTTAACAGCCAAGTGTAGGTCAGTATTCTTGCAGATTAAGCAACAGATATCGTAAAATTCAATTTATGACCATATTACTTACATATAAGAATGCATTACTGAAACTGAATAGTTAATACATAGAAACAGGATTAGGCCATTCAGTCCCTCATGCCTGCATCAGACTCAACAAAATTAAGACTGATCTGCCTCAGGCCTCAACTCCACTTTTTGACAGCTCATAGCCAACTCCTGGCTATTTCAAAATAGCATCTACTTCCTCTTTAAGTATTTTTCCGTGATACAACCTCCACAACCCTCTGAGGTAGAGACTTAGAGGTCCACCACCCTCTGGGAGAAGAAACTCATTCATATCTCAGTTTTAAATGAGTGTCCCCCTTGCTCTGTAACTATATCCGCTAGTTTGAAATTTCCCAAATGATTTGATTTTATTATTGTCACATGTACTGAGATACAGTGAAAAGTATTATTTCACATGCTATCCAGGCAAATCATACCATACCTAAGTATATCAGGGTAATAGAACAGAATAGTGTTACAGCGACAGCGAAGGTGCAGAGAGAGATCAACTTTAATATGAGAGGTCCATTTAAATGTCTGATAACAGCAGGGAAGAAACATCTTTTCAATATCTACCCTATCAGGCCTGTTCATGATTTTGTATGTTTCAATAAGATCACCTCCTCCTTCTGAACTCTAATGAAGGAAGGCCTAACCATTTAGTCATTGTTGATAAGTCAACTCCTACATGTCAGGAATAAGCCAAGTAAATCTCTTTTGAACTGCCTTTATTGCCTCCTTTCTTAAAATAAATGGACCAAAACTGTACATAGTACTCCAGATGCAGTCTCACCAACACTGTGGACATTTGCAACAAGACTTCAGTTTTAAATGCCATCCTCTTAGCAATAAAGGCTAACATTCCATTTACCCACTGAATTACTTGCTGACCTACACTCTAGCTTTGTGATTCCTCTGCATTGCACTTTTTTGGAATGTCTCTTCATTTAAATTATTGTTTTAAATTCTTCCTTTTGATTCCTCCGACTGAAATGGATGACCTCACATTTTCCTACATTAAACTCCATCTGCCAAGTTATCTGCCCACTTACTCAACCTATTTTACACTTCCATGCAGATTCCTTATGTTCCCATCACTACATGCAATTTGGATACATTACACCCTTATCCCTCCAAGTCATTAACATAATTTGATCAAGATCCAAGGACTACTCATTTTGGCACTCCCCTCATTGTTTTTACAACCTGGAGAATCATTTATCCTGAGTCTGTCTTCTGTGTGTTAACTGGTCCTCAATCCATGCTAATACATTACTCCTAATATTGAGAGCTTCCATCTTCTGCCATAACCTTGTATGTGGCACCTTTAAAACAAGCCTTCTGGAAATCTGAATACATTACATCTACTAGTTCTCCTTTATCAACTCTGCTTGTTATGTCCTCATTTTCCCTTTCACAAAAACATGTTGACTCAATTTGATTTGGTGAAACTTTACTAAATGTCCTGCTATGTGTTCTTTAACACTGGACTCCAGCATTTTACAATGACACATGTCATGTTAACTGCCCTACAGTTTCCTGCTCTCTCTCCTTCTACAAACAGAGGGATTACTAATGGCTTTCCAATCCACTGGAATCTTCCAGTGGCTTCTGGAATATTTTGATTAACGCCTTCATAATCACTACAGCGACTTGCTTTAAAAAATTTCAATGCTGGCTGCTAGATACTGATATCCAGGTAAGTTCTGATAGTGGAAACTTGCAAACAAGCTGAATTTGAAATGCTACAAGTTTGTAATTGTTACTTACTAGAGGATCCTTGACTAGGAGATTTCATATTAATCCTACCTCACCGCACATTACTCGATCTAAAATAATATTTTTCCCAGGTAATTCTGCAATTTACTGCCCTAGGAAACAATGGCAGATGTGTTCTACAGATTTGCCTTCCACAAGATCCTTGCCCATCTAATTTGCCCAAACAATATGCAGATTCAAATCATCTATCACAATTGTCGTGTCCTTCTGGCTTGCTGCCGCTTTTTCCCAACTTGTACTTGGTCCTACAGTAACTCTTGGGGGTTTATTGACGTCTCCTTGCTGTGAATTCTTATCCTCATTGTTCCTTATTTCCAGCCAAACTGATTCCACACCAATCTATTTAACCCATATAGATAGACAAATTAGTAGCAGATAGCACAATTCCAGGTCAATTCCCAAGTACAACGTATAACGTTTTTATTTAAGAAAGCAGTATTTTCCTTTAAAAATTGCAATGCATTTCAGATAGCTGAATTCAGAAAAGAGAACTGGATGTCAAAATAACTGCCCAGAGCTTTGAGTACAAAATTAACAAATCCTACACGAGTGGTCAGGTATCAAAGTTGTCTTCTGGTTTGTAGGTCAAAAGTCAACAGTTGTAGACAGGTGCCTATGTATTGTACACAGTCAAATGACTGAGTGAGCTAAGCACTTCACCTGTCACAGTGCCACCATCTGGCACACTAGAGCAACAAAAGAGTGACCCTTGCACTTTGGATTCCATTGCAAGAAAGAGAGATTTTAAAAATACACAAATATCAGTCTTGCAAGGGGAAATCAGGACTGACATGTGAAAATAATAAGCTATTTTCCTTTCCTTAAATGTTCCCAGTAATTGCTTTAATTATTTGAAACAAATCTCTCTTGCTTAATTCCCACACGTGGCCTTGACAACAGGTCTTGAGGGCCTTTGCCATTATTTTGCTTTTTACATGACACCTTCCCCGCCCTCCCTTCCTTCCCCCATATACCTAAGGGAGGTCCCACCAAGGTCAAATGGATCAAAATAGCTATCTTATAACCCAGAGAAGCAGCTGTACCTGCTGCTTAATTTCAGGAGCAAAATCCTGAAACAAATACCCATCGGCAGAAAGTACTAAATGGTGTTCTTTTCTCTTCAAACTGCTCCAAATCTTTCTAATGGAGTTATTACATAGTACTTCTAGGCAACACTGCTTGTTATAGTGGCGAGTGCTTCAAATAGTTTCAACTCAGAATGTTGAATTAAATAAAAACACTTAAATCAGGAAACTGTTGACATTTTTATTTCACAAAACCAGATCAATCACAACCTTCAACTGAAAGCAGTAGCCTAGTTTCATTTTTGAATCATCCAGTGCTGTCCTTCTGTAGATCAATCCCTGCTAATTCAGGCTGAACAGAGGTAGACACAACAAGCAATTACATAGAAAAGATTAAATCTTACATATTTAATGATGTGATAGAGTAGTTCATTTTTCCCTAAACTTCAAATCAAAGTATCAAGTACATAATACAAATGTAACGTACCTTGAGTGGTGGGAAAATACTACACAATATGTTTCAAAAATTAATTATGATACCAACAATCTAAATTGACATTTTTGACTGCATTTAGGTCTGTAAAGGAAGTGTGAAAATGCCATTTTAATTGGAAAATAATTTAGAGGTCAAGTTATTCTGGATTTTCCAAGTGTCTGCATGTCATGTTTGACATTATTTTGAATTTTTAGATTGAGAGTCACCAGCAAAATAATTTTTTATAACTGTTTAGACAAAGAGGAATCAGTAATATTTAAGCTAGAATCATCTTCATTTCAGTATTTGAAATGTTTTTTAATCCACAATATCTTAGGTAATTTCTGGAAAGAACATAACTGCTAAACTAAGTCTTTGGCAAGTAGAAATAAAATGAACTGTTGGTCATCATCAGCAGCAGAACTGTATTCAACCATAGTCTCTGGCATGACATATCCCCCATTCTACCATTAACACCAAGCTGGGGATCAATCCTGATTCAGTGAAGAGTGCAGGAGGGCATGCCAGGAGCAGTACAATGCATATCTAAAAATTAGGTGTCAACTTGGTGAAGCTACAACCCAGGACTAAATGCATAACGAGGAAACAGCATGCAATAGATTTAAGAAATCCCACAACCTACAGAGCAGAGCAAAGCTCCGCAATCTTGTCTCACCCAGTCATGAACAATTAATCAAGTAAGAGGTAAAGTTCCCACAGACATCGCCATCCTCAGTAATAGGGGAGATATGACATGTATAAATGGCAATTTTCAAATATTTACAACCATTTTCAGACAGAAGTGCCATGTGGATGATTCTCTGCCCCATCCAGAGGATCCCATCTTCCCAGGTACCAACCTTCAGCCACTTTGATTCAGCCCACATGATATCAAAGAATGGCTGAAGACACTGGATACTTCAAAGGCAATGGGCCCTGTCAACTTTCTGGGAACAGCACTGAAGACTTACAGAACTAGCTATGGCCCTGTTCAAGCCTTTCAAGTGCCAATTCAACACTAGCATCTATCTACCAATGTAAAAAGTGGCCTAGATTGGTCCTGTCCGCAAAAATGCAGGACAAATCCAACTCAGTTAGTAACTGCTCTGCCTATCTACTCTTGATTATCAGCAAAGGTTTGGAAGGGGTCATTGCCTTGTCAGTGACATTTGATAGCACTGTCAATAACTTGCTCACTGATGCTCAGTTTGGATTCTGCTGGTGCCACTCAGCTCCTGATTTTATTGCACTCTTTGTCCAAAGATATATAAAAGAGATGAACTCCAGAGGTAAGGTGAGCTTCAATACTTTTGACAACAAGGCAGCATTTGACTAAGTATGGCATCAAGGAGATCCGGCTAAATTGGAATCACTGATTCAGGAGGAAAGATCTTCACTGTTAGAAGTCACATCTAACACAAAGGAAGAAGCTTGGTTATTCAAAGTCAAGCATCTTACCTCCAGGACATCTCTGCATGAATTCCTCAGTGTAGCGTACGAGGCCCAAGAACGTTCAGCTGCTTCACCAATGACCTTCCTGCCATCATAAGGTCAAAACTAGGGATGCTCTGTGATGATTACACAATGTTCAGCTCCATTTACAACTCCTCAGATATTGAAGCAGCCTATGTCCCCACACAGCAAGACCAGGGCAATATCCAGGAATCAACTGATAAAGTGGCAAGTCACATTTGCACTACAGAAATGCCAAGCAATGACTATATTGAACAAAAGACAACTAACCATTGTCCCTTGATGGTCAAAGGCATTATCATCATTGAAACCATAATTAATCCTGGGAATTACCACAAATGAAAATAATGAATTGTACCAGCACATAAAGACTGTAGCTGCAGGAGTAGATTAAAGGGTAGGAATTCTGCAGTGAGTAACTCACCTCTTGACTCCCCAAAGCCTGTCCACCATATTCAAGGCAATAACCAGGTGTGTTATGGAATACTATCTTGGATGTGTTCAGGTCCAACAACACTCAAGAGGCTTGAACTCATATAAGACAAAGTAGCCTGCTTGACTGGCACCCTACTCACCACCTTCAATACTTATCTCCGCTCACCACTCAGAGAAAGTAGTGTGTGCTATCTGCAAGATACAGTCCAGTAATGCACCCAGGCTCTTGCCACAGCATCTTCTACATCCACAACCCAGAAAGACAAGGAGAGCAGATGCATCGGAATATAAATTCTGCAACTTTCCTCTAAGTCTACTTCACCTGAGGGTTTCAGTTAAGGATAAGTTGGATAGGCCGGGAAATTTTCACTGGAGCGTAGGAGGTTGAGGGGGTGACTTTATGGAGGTTTATAAAATCACGAGGGCCATAGATAAGGTGAATAACAAAGGTCTTTTCCCTCAGGTGGGGGAGTTCAAAACTAGGGGAGGCATATTTTTAAGGTGAGAGGAAAAAGGTCCTTTTTAATCTAAGGGACAACTTTTTCACACACAGGGTGGTTCATATTTGTAATGTACTGCCAGAGGAAGTGGTAGGTGCAGGTACAGTTACAACACTTAAAAGACATTTTGATTGATACATGAATAGGAAAGGATTAGACGGATATGGGCCAAACACAGATAAGTGGGACTAGTTTAGTTTGGGAACATTGTTGGCATGGACTAGTTGGACCAGAGGGTCTGTTTCCGTGCTGTCTGACTCAGTATGACAATGAACTATATTGCTGTTCCTTCATTGTCATGCAGTCCAAGGTGCTAAAACTCCCTCCCTAACAATGTGTGAATGTCCCTGCACCCCAAGCACTACAATGCTTCAAGAAGGTAGCTCATCACCACCTTCTCCAAGTCAGTTATGGATAGTCACTGAATGCTAGCCTAGCTAGAGATACTCACCTTCTATGAAGAAGTTAAAAAAAGCCAACATTTGAACATTATAATGATACAGTGACTGACTACAGCTTATGCTTTTCCATATTTGTTCCATCAACCCTGAAACGTTGGAGGGCTGAGTGAGTATTCTGCATGAACCAACCTCATATTCAAGCTCCCTTTCTCTGTGGTTTAACAGAAGAAGTTTAAAAAAATCTCGGTTTCCCCAGCCCACAAGTAGTGCTGTTAAGAAATTTGCCTTTCTCCCTAAAGCTATTCTTGCCTCCATTCAGTTGTCAGGTCTTCTGAGAGCTGAGAAATCAGGTTTAACTCTGCACCACAGTCTAAATCAGAGCTGCTAGCCTTATTAAAATACTTAAATTGCCTCCAACATCACCAACCCCCTCCAAGAGGATTAGTTTTGTCCCACCTCCATTCAATCTAGAAGTGAACAAGTTAGGAATCAGTTTTAAGATTTCATCAAGCCATTGTTTTGGGGGTTAAAATGATCCTATTAAGCCTTTTAATCTTAAAAGGAAAGTATTGTCAGACGAACATATAGAATCGTGCAAACATTAAATGGTATAGATGTGACAAATTCTAAATCAAGATAACATTAGATAAAAAAACGTAAAAGGTTAATTTAAGACAGATGTAGGGAAAACCTCCCATATTGAGTGATCAATATTTGGGACAGTTTTGTGCATAGTAGCAGTAAATCTCAAATTATTCAAGAACAGGTAAACTATATGACAGGCTGTCTCTTTTTTGCAGTGGATTATTATACCAGAGTGAGATGAAAATAAATCTGTATTTATCTGTTACCTTGCAATAACCAGAATATTGGATTTAATGAGCAAAATTATTTGGGAAGAAACAAAATGCTCTGAGTTCTTAACACATAGTTCAGAAACTGTAGTGCTGAAAAGAATTGAAATATTGCACTTAGCTACACACTCAACACCTTCTCCAGGAAACTTTATTCAAGTATCAGGAAAAGATGCAGATGACTGAAGATATGATTTGCATTGACATATTAACATGGCCAAGACAATTGGACAGAAACATACAGCATTTAATGGTTACAATATCCAAAATGAATAATTTATTTGGAATATTCCAACTGTTCTTCTCACAGTATAAGAATTTGTTATGTCTCTGGAGGTTATTAAATATTGCTACTCTCACTTGAGGTAGGATTCAACACAAATACAAACCTATCCTGGCAAAAGTTGGTAGCAATTCTGCAGAACAAAAACACAGTGATTCACTGAACATTTATCAGAAAACGTCTGTTAGAACATAGTAGAACGTTTGTTGAGTTCCCCTCATGGGTTATACAGCGATACAGCCCACCTTTCTAAAGGAGAATGGTATGATATTAGAGTCACTTACCTGTTTGTACATAACATTCTGAAATTCTCAGCAGACTGTGAAATATCAAGAAATCCAGCCCTCAGACTTTGTGACACCACTTCACCCAAATGAGTCATAGAGCAATGTTTATCACTCCTGCAACCTCATCAACCAAATGGAAGCATTATTGATAAAAAGACAACAATACCTGTGGTTGGAATCTCAGGTAAAAAACATATGGTCATGATGATTTTGTTGTGATGATTTTGGGGTTTAAACTTGAATATTCCATTCTGCATGCCTAATATCCAGTTGAAGAGCAGCTTCTGCAAGCATGATGGGGAAAGGTATTCTGAGAATTCACTCATACTCATTATTTATGTTTAGAAATATCAGTGAGTATTGTGAGCCACAAGACCATTGGAATAATACAGGAGTAGCTGATTTGCATTTTATGTCAGTGGCCGTTATGTGCTATTGCTAGTAACTGTAGTGATAACAGCAAAAAAAGACTGTCAACAAGTACAGTTCACCAAGGTCAAACAGAACAAACCATTGTGTTTGCTGAGCTGGAGGTGGAATGACCCAGAAGCAATAACATTTTGGAAAATATGTAATTACTTTAAAAATGTTGAGGGAATCTATGATTGCTTTTGAATATGTTGTTTCAAAAGGACTTAAGTGTTTGTATCAATTGTAAAAGGATCAATTATAAAACTTTGAATAATAAGATATACTGGTATACATGAACTGGCAACTAGTTCTAACAGGAACAAAGTGAAAATACAGAAATCTTGTACAAATGAAAAACAGAAAGGGAAGAGCAGTTCTGGTAGATCAACACTACCTCAACACTACCATGATCCACAGGAACTGAGATCTGAGCAGATACCAAGTGTATGTCACTCAATGTAGGAGATTGCATGTTTATATGGACTCCATGGTCTGTGCAGAA
Source organism: Rhincodon typus (assembly GCF_021869965.1). Lineage (NCBI taxonomy): Eukaryota > Metazoa > Chordata > Chondrichthyes > Orectolobiformes > Rhincodontidae > Rhincodon > Rhincodon typus. The sequence goes on from NC_063332.1 coordinate 101,691,848, forward strand.
TCAGCTAAGCCCTTGAAGGAAAGGGAGTGGAATTATGTATGAGGAAGATCCAAGCTTGGAAGAACTGCAAGCTGAAATTAGTGCCATCTGGGTTGAGTGGATGATGTACAAGATTTGCGAGATATGCCTTTGTATCTGCAAATCCAAGTGTAAATTAGGGTTTATGTCAATTTGCCTGTTAATTTTTTCTTAATTTATGCTGACTCTGACTCATGAGAAGGTAAAACCTTATTGGTTAAAATGTCTTCATTTGGTGGTCATTTGATAAACTTTGTTCCTTTTTATGGGTTAAAACTGAAGGCATTGCAGTTGGTCGAATATCTTTATAAATTAAGGCAGGTGATGTACATCAGCAACAGATTGCGTACCATTCCTGTGTCATTCTCAAACAATTGACTCTTTTCAGTTGCATGGCTAATTGAGATAATAACTGATGTTAATTTTATGTCTTATAAACTCTCTACAGTCCTATTGCAACCTCTTCTCATTGCCGCATACCTTTCAATGATTACTACAACACTGCTCCTTGATTAAAAAAAAGTCCTTTCCTTCTGTATTAACTGGCTCAGTTGGCAGCTCTTTTCCCGCAGACACAGAGGGGTGTAATATCAAATCTGACTGTAGAAACTTGAACATAAAATCTAAACTAAAACTTCAATGCAGTATTGATGGAATACAGTACTGTTAGAGTAAAATGTCTTTCACATGAGGCATTAAACAAAGATTCTGTGAAGCACAAGCTCCTGTGGCACTATGACAAAGAAGAATACAGGAGATCTGCATGGGTCATCAATAATGTAAACAAACAACTTTAGTCTCATTTTCATTAAGGTTTGTTAATGTATTACGGAGAATATGATCCAACAGCCACAAAGCAATAGTCTATGAAAATTGCTAACAATGTCACAACTACATAAGGCATTTTTTGAACTAAAATTTATAGGTAAGCTTATTTCCAGCTCACTTTTAAATATAAAGTGCTTCGATTTAAAAACAACCAGCAGCACAGCTTTGTGTTTTTGAACAACATCAAAGGTTAGCTTAATATGTAACTATTTCTGAAAGTTACTTAAATAAAAAATGGTAATGTTATTGGCTATGAATACAAAGATTTAAAGAAAATAAGATAAAAGTTATGTATGAAGATGAAAACGAGATCTATCAATAATATCGTTGGAGGCCTAGCTTGCTTGAAGATTCTCTTTCTGCATGGTGGCTCAGTGGTTAGCTCTGCAGCCTCACAGCGCCAGGGACCCAGGTTCAATTCCACCCTTGGGCGACTGTCTGTGTGGAGTTTGCACATTCTCCCCGCGTCTGCGTGGGTTTCCTCCGGGTGCTCCGGTTTCCTCCCACAATCCAAAGATGTGCAGGCTAGATGGATTGGCCATGCTAACTTGCCTGTAGTATTCAGGGATGTGTAGATTAGGTGGGTTATAGGGGGATGGGGCTGGGTGGGATGGTCCAAGGGTCGGTGTGGACTTGTTGGGCCAAAGGGCCTGTTTCCACACTGTAGGGATTCTAAATAAAAACAAAATAAAAAGATGTTCTTGCCAATAGAATACACAATGGTAAGAGGTCAAAGATCTCCACAGCGAGTGATGTTCACTCCAGCATTACCAATGACCAGATAATATGAGCTAATCTAATCACTTAAATCTGTAGTATTTCACCAGAGCTAGAAAAAGTTAGAAAACAGTGCTCACTGCTATGATAAAGTAAATTGGACAGCAATTTTTTGTAACACATATGAATTAACTGCAGCTATCTGGAATTTGCAGCCCAAGTGTCCTTGTTCTTCCATTGCCTTAACAATAACAATACTGTATCTCATCCATTAACTGAGCCTTGAAATATGTACAATAATACATAGACAGGGTACTTCCCCAGTATTTAACCACTCAACACACCAGAAATGGTTAGGGAATTGCAACCAGGAATAAATACATTCCTGAAGTTGAAATATGTACCACTGAACAACTTCTCTATGATAATTAATTTTACAGGTTTCTTATACCTTTAGAAGTTAGTTAGTATCAGAGCTTTTTAAAAACTTTTTTCTGTATCTCAGCACATTTTCTCAATCCCACCTGTTTCTCCTAATCATTATTTACTTTCTTTACATCATTAAAGTATAATTTATACTTGCTGCGTAGTACTTGTCAGTTTAGACTTGATACATGCAGAGACGATTCTTCATTCTAATTGTTTGAAAAACCATATTTTTTCTTGTTCAGCAATGCATTATAGAGGATGTCTCACTGGATCAGATCCTGAAGTAGAGCAAGTCAGTGTTCAAAAGTCCTCACAAGCTTTGTGGTCACCTATCAGTCAGAAGAACAAGAAGTATCATTTTTTTTCACTGCTGACTGCAAAATCCAGTATGACACATTACTGGAATACACGCTGTATATACATAGATCGATGTATTCCTTGTTAAGTTGAATGATTTATGTCTATTAAATAGATTCTTCCTCCTATGAATTATCACTCTTCAATGACATAAAGACATTACTGATTGTGCATGACTGTACAATTAATATCTTCAGAAAGTTGTTTTCTATGAACTTGAAACCCTAGGAATAAGATTGGTCACATTTTCCACATTTTGTAACATTGAATCATTGTATTCTTCTCTGCCGCCAATCTACTGTAAAGGATTGGACTTGTCAAATAGACCACAATTACATTTATACCTATTAACATACTCTTGAACTTGTGCGTAACTGACCAAGAAATATTTTTATTTAACAGTGGCAGCAGTTAGATTCTAAAGAATCACTATCCACCATTCTGGAGATTAAGGCATCTATTTAAAATATTTCACTGAAAAGACAAAATTTGTTTTTATTTTAAATCTGTTCATCACAGGTAAGTACAAAAGCATTAATTGTGTCATACTCTCAAAATGCTGTGGGCATTAGGATGTTTTAAGAATGAATAGAGTGTGGTCAGAAATGTACATTGGGGCTTCTGTACCAAACTGTCACACAAAATTGTGAAAATAAGGATAATTTGAACTAACTGAAGAACTTAAAGTTAAAACAAATCTAAAAAAAAATGTTTAAGACAGGAGTGTTATTCATATTTCACACTGCAGGCAAAGTCCACTTCTATCACGGGTCCAGGAGCACGAATCTGGGACTCAAAAGGAATTATATTATTCTAGCAGAAATGTAACAATCTACTTTCACTGATGTGTTGTAGAAAAGTGGGATTAATGAACATTGTAGCAGAACTAATGGTTTTTTTAATCTCTGTGATCTGTATTTCCATGAAGTAAGTTCTATTAAAATGGAAATTCTTATATGCTTCATAGAAAATGAAATGAACCAAATGTAAACACATGTCTAGTAAAGTTTAAAACAGATCTTATTTTCCAAATGAATTGGTTTTTGTTCAGTCATCTATGAAATTATATCTCACTCACGCAGACTTTTATTAAAGTGTGTGCAATACCAGAGTTCACCGTTCAGTTTGAAAATAAATGTGTTATGTTTCATTGTCATCTTTCACTGTCTAACACTTTTCAGTGGACAAAAAAAAATGTGCTTGCATATTATGCCACACTAGTACAAGAACTGATTTGTAAGGAACAAAAACAAAGTTGCTGGAAAAGTTCAGCACATCTGGCAGCAACTGTGAAGAAAAAAATCAGAGTTAACGTTTCGGGTCTGGTGACCCTTCCTCAGAACTGATTTGTAAGTTTTGGTTGAAAAATACTTCTCTCAATTTAAATTGTGTTACTTAATGTACCTATTGACAATGTTCAAATTTTCTTAGATATTGAATTTTATGCAAAAGGTAATGACCAATCACAAGACAAAATTTAAAAAATTTAAAATAGAACTACAATTCTGTCATGATTTTGCTTCATGTTAGTATGTACAAATATACATATGTTGTGCCATGGATTTAATGTACACTTTAAACTTACTTGTAATACTTTTCAAAGAAGCTTTGTAGAAAAGGTGACAAAACCAGTATTGATAAGGGAAGTCAGTCATAGTCATAGACCTGTACAGCATGGAAACAGACCCTTTGGTTCAACTCATCCATGCTGACCAGATATCCTAAATTAATCTAGTTCCATTGGCAAGCACTTGGCTCATATCCCTCTAAGCCCTTACTATTCATATGTCCACCCAGATACCTTTTAAATGTTGTAATTGTACCAGCCTCCACCATTTCATCTGGCAGCTCATTCCATACATGCACCACATTCTGTGAGAAAAAGCTGTCCCTGAGGTCCCTTTTAAATCTTTCCCCTCTCACGTTAAACCTATGCCCTCTAGTTTGGACTTCCCTACCCTGTTGGGGGGTGGGGGTGGAGAGTGTTGGTCAATTTGCTGTGGCAACTAATTGCCAAGCATCAGTAGTTATTGGTCACTTACACTCAGCCGTAGCCTCAAGCTTATCTACACTCTTTGAGTTAGGTATTCTGAGGTAACCCATAAGAAAAACTGCAGTGTTCACAATTCTCTAACTGTTCAACGAATATAACCGTAAGAGTTACGGAATTATACTGCATCAAAAAAGCCATTCAATCCATTGTATCTCTGCTGCATCTTTAAAAAAGAATACTAATTAAGTTCCAATCCCCTATTCTTGCCCCATACCCTTTTTATTGCTTGCCATTTTAAAAGCAATTATGGATTTTATTGCCACTTTCCAGGAGGGCGTTCCATTCCTGCATAGCCTTCTGAGAAAATAAATTCTCTTGATCTATTGGTCTGTTCGAACCAGGCATGCTTATCCATATTATTTTATATAGAGGACAAACCTAAAATGTATGGTTAGGTAACCAGCCTCAATAGCAGTGTAATATATACCCACTAAACTAAGACACTAGATTAAATAATAAGGTTGATAGCACTATTATTCAACTTCTATACACTATAAAACACAGTGTCAAACGTTTTTTTGATCGGCAGTGTCATGATCTGTATCTTTAAAAATCTTCTGCATGACCAGAATTCCCTCCCCCTTCGTCATCACCACCATCACTATTACTAAACATTTGATGTTTTCCAGTGCTTGTCTGCTTTTCTAGAAGGTGACAGCCCATATCAACAAGGATGATTGATTTGACATTCCAGATAAATTACTTCCCCTGAAAAGAAATAGTCTGGTTGCAAAACGAGAAATGCAAAAGAGATCCCAATACTTCACTTTTGTTCTCATTAACCTACCAAAATGACATATGGTCCTAATCATTCAAAATCTTGAATTTAAAACTCTTATCCTCATACCTAAATCAGGGTTGTTATGTTCAAACATTAATTGTTATGCTAATAACTGGCTGCATTTATTTACAGACCTTTGACAATATCCTGTAAAAAAGATCTTTGGATAGTGTTGACTATAATGCATTTACTTCCATCTCATGTCTAGTTAACAAGTATTAATAGGATACATATCAATGGCCTTTTGGGGGCTGGTAAATGTAAGAATATATAATTCCATGACTTACCCATGTCAGTGAAGACATTTTCATATGAAAGATTGAAGAAAATGCATCTTAACCACAAACTTGCAGCATCATTTTAGACATTGTCTTCTCCACCAGATGCTTGTTCAAGTTTTCTCTTGTTTATTGTGCTACAGCTCTGAAAATAGCATCCACAAGACCTCTGCCTTTCCAACAACAAAAACCTACAACTGACACAAACAAACACATCTCTCCTCATAGGAGCAGTAAAAGAGAGGCTGGGGAATATGTACCCCTAAATGTTATTCTGGCAGCATCCAAAACAGCATTTCAGCAGTAGAAATGGGTATGATTAGACTGGAAAAGAACAAAATCTGTACTGGAATCCAGACACAGGAATTGAGGGAAACTGAGTACAGGGAGGGAGAAGAAGGCATTAGACAAACGTTGGAAGAGATTGTAATTTTGCCCAAAGTCATGGCCATATCAGCAGTCTTTGTCAATGACTTGATCCTTCCTAAATCCAAACCTTATCCAGGTTTTACACGAATAACAGGAACGCCAGTTTCTGTTTTATCTAATTCTCAAAGCTTTGCCATTTGCCTTTACATCCCCAAACTTTCAAGTTTTCTGACTCTGGATTCTTCTGCACTATCCTGACTTTGCCCGATAGTTGACAAGCAAGTCTTCAGCCATCAAGGTCCAACCCTCTGGAATTCCTCTCAAAATTATTCAGGCTCTCCACTTCCATCTCCTGTTTTAAGATCCTCCTTGAGATACATCTCTTTTGTCTAAACCTGTGGTCAACCGTCATGAGTTCTCCTTCTTTCTCTTAGAGTCCATTTTCCTCCTGCCATTGTAAAATGTTATGTATAAGTGAAGGTTGTTATATTGGTGAAGAGGATGTAGTCAATATACATTTTGAAGGAAGAAAGACTAAAAGAGAGGTTTACAAACTACATTGACTAACTCACTTCCAATGATTTACATCAGTGCTGAGGACCGTTTCCTATGGTGTTTGCATTGCTGTCTTATCATCCTAACTTTTCCTTGCACAGGTAAGACTTAGGTTTGAGTGGGGGCTTCATTTGGTGAACATGCCCTTGCTTTTGCACTAGTCACTGTAAATAAGAGAATTTAAGAATGGAGAGAGTAGATTTGATTAGAAGAGCTTACTCTTGTGAAGTGCAAATGTTGAATGTACAAACCTAATGGGCAGGAAAAGGCCATCATTTTCCATTACCATGATGGTCACAATGTTCTCCTTTCCTCTCTCTTACTTCTTACAAGTCAGTGAGGAAAGGAAAACAGGGTCGAGAAGGATACTTTGGAAAATATGACTGCCATTCCTTTAGAAAATCAAAATAATACCAGATCATGTGTATCAGGTATCATTTATAAAGATACTTTACAATTTGATGGGATCTCTCTATAGTCTAAAGTGGCCCGGTTGTCATGAGACACAAAGGAGGTAAATCACAAGCATCTACTAATCAATTCAGAGATAATAGGAACTGCCGATGCTGGAGAATCTGAGATAACAAGGTGTAGAGCTGGATGAACACAACAGGTCAAGCAGCATCAGAGGAGCAGGAATTTCTGAAGAAGGGTCCCGACCCAAAACCTCAGCCTTCCTGCTCCTCTGATGCTGCTTGGCCTGCTGTGTTCATCCAGCTCTACACCTTGTTATCTCATCTACTAATCCAGTTGTGTATCAAGCACTGGTGCTTATTTCAGGTGAGAGACATGAGTCTGCACTGTCTGTGACCTGCACAGAGGAGATGTCATGAGTCTTGCAGGCAGCTTTATTCAGTACATTTTCTTGCAGTGTTCCTGCTAAGGAAAGACACATAATTTGGTCCTGTGATACTAGACCCAAACACTGACAACAAAGTGCAGTGCTTTCCCTTTCCTGTGTGAGCTCATGGCGAAGTACAAATGGACCACATTCTTTGCACCAGATTCCTGACATCAGCATCAGATAAAGCTCGAATAGCTTGCTCCTGTGCGGTATGCAATGACTCTGTCTTCACTAGGGTAAGAATAAGGATATCGGGTACTTCTCCATTGATCTTGGTCAAATTTGGTTGTTTCCTTCTGTTCCACAAGCATAAGAGGTAGGTGAGGCTCCAATATGGCTGAAAAATGACTTTAATGCAGGACTACCCCTGTTTAAGGGCCAGGTCAGCAGGTTGATACATTCCTTCCATGCATTACATGAACTCTAAGAGTCATAAATTAGTTTATAATGCAGAATGAGACCATCCAGCCTGCTCGGGAGACAGTGGCATAGACCAGAGGCCCAGGCTAATAACCTGGGGCATGGGTTCAAATCCCATCACATCAGCTGGTAGAATTTGAATACAATGCGTAAATCTAGAATATAAGACTAGAACCTATAATGGTGACTGTAAACTAACATTGATTGTGGTAAAAAAAAATTTGGTTCGCTCATTTCTTATGGTCTTATTGAGTCCATTCTGACTTCCCACAACTAGTACTCCCCTCACCCCTGCTCCTTCCCATAGCTCAGCAATTTTCTTTCCATAGCTCTATCAAATGCTTGTCAAATTTTCTATTCAACTCATTTATTGATTTTACTTCCACCACACTCATAGCAGTGAAACCCAAATTTTTATTACTCATTGTATTAAAAGAGTTCTTCCTCACATTTCCCCACATCACTTGCTCAAAATATGAAATCTGTGTCCTCCAGTCATAAGAACATAGGGCTTAGGAGCAGGAGTTGGCGAATTTGTGTTTCATTAAACTGATCTTGTGGTTGTCTCAATCCCACTTTTTTCTCTGCCTCCCCCTTCCCCCCACTACATGCACGTGCCACACACACTCACACACACACACACACACATCCATGTGTATTTGACTCCCTTGTCTATCAAAATTTATTAAACTTATCTCTGAATAAATTCAATAATCCAGCCTTCATTGCTTCTTGGGGTAGAAAAATCCATCCATTAATGACTCAAGTAAAAATCTCTTCACCATTGCCATAAAAAGGAGACATCTTATTCTCTTGTTGTAAATCTATGTCCCCTAGAACTAGTATCTCCAGGAGGAAGAATCCTTCCAGTATCCAACACGTCAGTTCCCCTCAGCATCTTACGTCTTTCAATGGATACCTAAGCTTCAATCAGTAAAGATCCAACCTGTTCAATGTTTCTTCATAAGATCTGCTCCTCAGCTCAGGACTGAACTTTCTCTGAACTGTTTTGTGTGCAATTAAAAGTATTTCTAATCCACCTGTTCAGGCACATTCTGAAGCACATCTGGAGCAGGTAGGACTTGAACCCATTCCTCCTGGTATGGACACCACAACTGCACCACTCTCGAATGCAATTATATCCTTTTTCAAAAAGGAAAGAGCAAAGTTGTACACCATATTTGAGGTGTAGTTCACCGAGGCCCTGTGCAGCTGCAGTAAAATTTATTTACTTTGATATTTAATTCTTGAATAGGAACTGTTTTTTGACCTTACTCAATTCTGTCATAATCTTAGGCAATTTTATCAAATCTCCCTTTAATCTCCTTTGTTCCAAGAAGGACCACCCTTTTCAATACAATTTAACCTCATAACTAAAGCCCCTCCACTGCCCATTTCCCAGGAACAATCCCCTGTGCACTCTCAAATTCTTCCAAATGTTTAATGATTAGAACTGGATGCAATAATGTAGTATTGCAATAATAACCTTAATAGATCTTTATAAATAGTCAGTATAATGTCTGTACTTTTCAATTCAATGCCTCTATTTATGGAGCCTAACATCCCATATGATTTGATGACTATGCTCATGATTTATCCTCCCACCTTCAAACATCTATGAACCTCCATGTTCCTCTTTTCCACCATCTTCTTTAGAACTGGTCATTAAGTCTATATTGCCTCTCTCCGTCCCTTCTGCCAAAGTTAATCACTTCATAGTTTTCTAAATTGCATTTTATCCAAATATCTACCATGGCCTCGCAATCAGGCAGCAACTCCTGAATTATGTTCTGTGTATTTTGTACCAACATTCAAGTATTCTCCAGGTATGGTTTAATTTTATCTGGTTTTTCTAACCTTTAATGTTCCTTTCCCAAACTATGGAGGTTCATTTTCATTCAATTCATTGACCCATATTTAAGATGATGGTGATGAAATTAAACCAGCATTCAAATGGTTTGTATTCAGCACATTGACCTTACTGGTTGATTCAGAAATGCAGCTTGATTTGATTTGATTTGATTTATTTATTGTCATATGTATTTTGTTACAAAATACAGTGAAAAATGTTGTATAGTGTCACCACTCTCTGGCACCATCTTAAAACGCAGAAAAATAAACCTAAACATAGAATATAAAGGCAGAAGAATAAGGAAATGAAGAAAAAAGTGTTTAACTTTACAGCGCCTCTTGTTAAGAGCTCTACCATGGGCCATGGGCCTGGTGACCAGGCACGAGTCTCTTTCGCTGCACTGTTGCTGCTGGAATGAAAGTCATCATCTTTGGTGCTACCTTGCCTCCATTGCCCTCCCCACTGAGTCCTTGCTGGACCTCGGCAGTGCAGATGCCACCGATGCCACTGGGTACCGCACCGCACCAAAGCTGTCATCGCGAGTCCACCTCGCTGATTCAGCTGCTGCCAGTTCTGCCAGGTATAGTGCTGTGCCAAAATCCTCCTCTGCCACAGCCTCCATGAATCTATGCTGGATGCAAACACCACCAATAATCTAAATCTGCCTTCGCTGCAGGAGCCACAAGTTGCGCGAGGACCACCTTGCTGATGTGGAAGCAGCTGGGAACTCAAACTCTCTCTGCAGACTGCCGCAAGTCTGTGCTGGGCCTATGTGCCCCCGCCGATGCCGTCACTGCAACTGAGCTCTTCAACAAGAAATAAGTAAATAAAAAGAAAAGAAAAAATAAGTGAGAAAAGGGAGAAAAAGAAGCAAAAAGAAAAAGAAAAGCGGATGGAGCGGATGCGCCTCGGGCTCAGAAGCCCTACTCCACGGCCATCTTACTGGAGAATATCTAGGATACAAAATGTCAAACCATTTATTCTGAACTTTGAATTAGGAACTTAGGAGCATAGGGGCACAGTAGACCATTCAGCTCCTTGAGCTTGTTGCAGCATTCAATGAGATCATAGCTGATCAGTGGCCTAGCTCCATACACCTGCCTTTGACCCATATCCCTCAATACCTTTGCTGGACAAAAATTATCTACCACAGATTTGAAGTTATCAACTGATCTCACATCAACTACTGCTTGTGGATACAAGTTCCAAACATCTACTACCCTTTGTGTATAGGAGTGCTTCCTAGCAATTCTGAATGGTCTGCCTAATTCTCAGCCTATGTCCCCTAGTTATAGAGTCATAGTGTCATACAGCATAGAAACAGATCCTTCAATCCAACTCGTCTGCGCTGACCAGACATCTCAATTTGACATATACCTATTTGCCAGTGCTTGGCCCATATCCCTCTAAACCCTTCCTATTCATTTACCCATCCAGATGTCTTTTAAATGTTGTACTTTACTAACCAGTCTACCATGTAGAACCTTGTCAAGTACTTTGCTGAAGTCCGTATGACAATGTTTACTACTCTGCCTTCATCAGTCTTCTTTATCACCTCTTAAAAAACTCAATCAAGTTAGTGAGACATAATTTCCCATGCACAAAGCCAAGTTGACTATCCATTTTCAGTCCTTGCCTTCTAGTTCTAGAATCCCCAACCCGTGGAAATATTTATCTTTAATCTTTATCTACCCTGCCTTTTCATGTTAATATCTTGGAGAAACCCCTTAACCCCCTTCTACATTCTAGAGAAAACAGGCCTACTTTGTATAATCTCTCCTCATAACTTAACCCCGATGTCTACATATCATTCTTGGTGGCTCAGTGACTCAGTGGTTAGCATTGCTGGCTCATAGCACCAGGGATTCAGGTTTGATTCCACCCTCGAGTGACTGTCTGTGTGGAGTCTGCACATTCTCCCCGTGTCTGTGTGGGTTTCCTCCAGGTGCTCTGGTTTCCTCCCACAGTCCAAAGACGTGCAGGCTAGATGGATTGGCCATGCTAAATTTCCCATAGTGTTCAGGGATGTGCAGATTAGGTGGGTTATAGGTGAATGGGTCTGGGTGGGATGCCCTGAGGGTCAGTGTGGACTTGTTGGGCCAAAGAACCTGTTCCCACGCTGTGGGGATTCTTTGGTAAGAATTTGGCTGCACAAGGAATGTCAGCAACATGCTAGTGTTGACCAAACAACACAAGAAAAAGTGAAGTTCACACTACCAAGTACTCACAGTCTAATGTACTGAAATTTGCTTACATTTTTCAATGGGAATGTTTCTTTTTGTATCTCAGACTTACTGTATTAACTAATCAAAAATGTCAACCATGAATATTTCACACAGACATTCAGCAGCTCTGTGTCTTTGTTTCTGCGCCAACATTTGTTGGCAAAATCAAAACTTGCTGGACGAGCCTTCAGCCCATTACATTATTGACTGTGATGGTGACCTTTGTATAACATAGCCTGGAATTCAAGAAAGAAGAAGGATCCCTCATTCCAAAATACAAAGATCAGAATTACATTTCAAAGAAGAGTCATTCTGGACTCAAAAATTAACTGTTTCTCTCTGACAAATGCTGCCAGACCTGCTGAGTTTCTCTAGCACTTTCTGTTTCCATTTCTGAATTACAGTGACTTATCTTAGGAAAGGCTTCGAGGAAAGCAGAGCCCACCTCCCACTGTCAGCAACAGGAGCCATGTAGGGGTTGTAGTAGGAGAATAGAGGAATGAATATCAATGATGGGAAAAATGAATTGTAATAAAGTTGTAGTGGGGAAAGAAGAGTTTAATGCTGAAATTAAAATGCTGAAGATGGATGAGGAGAAGGAGAGGGAGCAGATGGCAATAATGGAAGGGAAAGAGAAAATGCACAGGGGTGGATTTAAGAGGCATGCGGAATGTGGATGAGTTAACTGTTGAAAATGAGATGCTGTTTGGTCTATGTTAAATCCAAATACACTTTCTTTATTTTGTGTTATAATTAAAACCAATAGGATTTCAATTGGTCTTGGAAATGAGGCAAGTCAGGACCAGGGAATTAGCTGCCTGATTTTATTTAATTTTTTTTTGCCACATTGATTTTTGAAACAATTTCAATAGAAAATTTGAGAAAAATTAAAACAAGGCTGATTAATTCATTACCACCCATTTTACCCAATCGCCTACATTTAATATCATTCTTTATTAACTGTAGTATAAAGAAAATTAACTGAAATACTTCACTAATACTATAAAAATTAAAACTTTTCCATGGATATTTTTCTATATTCACTATTTGAATTCCATCTCCAGTCTTTAAAATTTTTCAAGTTTAATTTAAATAAATGAATGTTGTACTTATCACAGCTTGAACTACAAACTTATAGAACAATTCATTCTTGTGTGTCAGAGACTTATAAAGACGCCATTGAGGTGCCAGTTTTTGTAGAGGTGTTTGCCAGCATTTGCCAGGTTTCTAGGTGAGTGTGTATTTAATTTGTAGCTATTTAGCCTTTATCACTTTTGGGCTCAATCAAGAATATGACGCAGAGTGAATGCTGTTGACATTGCACTCAATAAAACTGTTTGTTTTATTGCATTTTTATTCACTCATGGGATATGGGGATCACTAGCATTCATTGCCCATCCCTAGATGCCCTTGAGCAGGTGGTAGTGAGTTGCTTTCATGCATTGCTGCAGTCCATGTGCTGGATGTAGATCCACAATGTCCACAGGGAGAAATTCCAGGATTTTGGCCCAGCGATGTCCGAGTCAGAATGGCAAGTGCCTTGCAGAGGACCATGCAAGTGATCAATTCCCATATGTTTGCTCCCCTTTTTCTTCTAGATGGAAGTGGTCATGGGTTTGCAAGGTGCTGTCTAAGGACTCTTGATGAAGTTCTGCAGTGCATCTTGCAGATGGTGCACATAGTTGCTCATGAGCATCAGTGGTGGAGGCATTAGATTATTGAGCTGTCAATCAAATGGGCTGCTTTGTCCTGGATGGTATAAAGCTTCTTGGGTGTTGATTCTTGATTTGACAGTGCCTTGAGATCATGTGCAGAAATGATCTGGCTTAGGGTAAATCCTCTGCACATTTTTCCAAGTCCTGTGTCAACCTCATCGTTCGCTCAAAAGGAGATTATCAATTCCAATTTCAATAAACAATATCATGTGGTTTCCCATTCCCATCTCAGGTGTTCTGTTAAGGAAATGCAAGTGCTCCTCCTGAAGCATCCTCTCCCTGAAAGCATTTGGTATTCTTCCAGATTCTAGCCTTTTCACCGTCACCACTAAGAAATCTCTAATTCTGTCATTGCCCATTGTTCGTAAACTTTGGCAGTTAGAATGAGTAATCTGAGCACTCTGCTTCTGGCTCTGCAGGAGAAATAAGGAGTGATAAATTGAATCATAAATCATTCACAAGTTGATGCCAATAAGCATGAAATAAAATATCTTTGCTATTCTTTGAGTAGTATCACATAAATTTTATTGCATTCCTGTTTCACCCTGTTCTTGGTCACTGGGTAGAAAGTGGCCTTTTAACTTGCTCAATGTGAAAAGACATGACTTGATCATTGACTTATAGAAGGGTTACAATACAGGAATGGGCCATTTGATTTGGCATATTTGTGCCAGCTATCTGCAAGAGCAATTTAACTTAGTGCCACACCACCATGTTTCCATTTCAGATAATGATCACTTCGCTCTTCTCTACATTAAATTTCATCTCTCACTTGTCTATTTTTTCGACCTGCCTTTCTGCATCTTCATGGTCCATAAGGCTTCCATGTTTTGTGTCATTTGCAAATTTTAAAATTGTGCTGTTTCACCAAAATGCTTCTTTTCCCTATTACTCAACAATTTAATAGCCATGTTGCTCCTGTCCCTTTCATTCCATGACTTTGCTCACGAGTTTGCTTTGTGGCACTTTGAGAAATACCTTTTGGAATCCCACACATATCATATTAATTACATTATCCTCTTTTACTTAATTAGGAAACCCAAACAACTGAGTTAAAAAGAAATTTTGGTTAAACCCCATGCTGACTTTCATTTATTAAACCCATTTCCCAATTAACTGTTAATTTTGTTCCAAATTATTATTCCTAAAATCTTCCCCACTGCTGAGGAATGGTCTGAATGGCTTATATTGCTGGGTTTATCCTTATAGCCTCTTTTGAACAAGGGTGTAACATTTATGATTCTCCAGCCCTTTGCCATTAGCCCTCTAAGGAAGATCACGGCCAATTTTTAACCTTCCTTCCCAAAGTATTCTTGGATGCATCTCATCCAGTGATGGTGACTTAGCAATGTTAGGTACAAGCAGTTTAATAACATAATAATTTAATAACTTATAAGAAGATAAAATGCTGTGCGACACTAAGTTGAAGAAACCCAGCTCTGCGCGTCAACCCTATGTAGTCGGTAGAGCCTCCTGTGAGCTGGATTCTGCTGCTGCTCTCCTCTCTTTGTCCAATCCCACTTTTCCCAAATGAAGGCCATAACTGTTGGTGCAGGTACTAGCGATATTGCTCCCTATCTGATGTTTAAAAGCAGGCATCATCAACCCTGATGCTTCAGAAACTTTCCAAAGTGTCAATATTAAACTCTCAGCCAAACACTGTAAGCAATCCTTTTCCACTTGTAGATAAGAAAGCAACCTTTTGTACAGAGCAGTGTTGCTGTGAGCTTTAAGCAGGCCATTTAAGCAGCTGTTTTGCTTTGGTCTTGCTTTCAATGGAGAGTTTCAAAAGGCCTGGGAAATGAGTGGATGTGATGTTCAAGTTAAAAGTCTGTTGCAATATTGCTCTATTTTAACAATTACCATATGTTGGTAACCCAACTCATTCCAATGGGACTGTGCACAACTAACTTAATAGGCCTGATTCAAATTGAGTTATACACTGGAATCAGCAGGTTATACCCAAATGCCCAATGTGGTCACATTTTGGTCAGCTTTAAAACCCAACCTGCAACTGCCTGGTTAAAATCCAACCTTGTATTGCCAGGATTCAATGAGTGTTGGTGTTTGCTCTTCCTGAACAATATGTCCTGTTTTATCCTCACAAACCAATACAACATGTGTCTTTCACAAAGGTACAATAGTCTGAATATAGGGAAACTGAAAAAGGGTTCTGATGAAAGACGACAAAACCAAAATTTTAACTCCACTTCTCTCCCCCACAGATGCTGCCAGGCACCACATTTCTCTGTTTGGTTTAATTGTGATTTTAGTAGAATATGTACAAAGTGAAGGTGTTTCTCTCTAAGAAAGTAATAACATTTGAAAGTGAAGTTTTATATGAATTTTTGCAAATATTTTCAACACAAATTATATAAGTGATTATGTTCCTGCTTTCCAATTCTACTATAACTTGTACTGGCTTCTTCACAGGAGGATTAGATAGAAGCTTTTGTAGCCTTCATGCCAGCTTAAAGCAAGTCAATCACTGTCATTCAGGTTGAAGGCTGTCAAAACGTAAAAGAAAAGGTTGACTTTTCTCTTGGGGCCAGAGTGGTCCACCAGGTCCTCAGTCTTGGCATGCCCTGATTGATGGAATTGTTTCCTTTCCCATTAGTATCTTCCTGAAACCTCCTTCCCACCTTTTACCTGGAAGCTTACTGCAGAAAAAGAATTAAATGGCTGGAGCCAGAAAACCAAGCCCCTAGCAAATCACTTTAGTTTATTAATGGTAATAATATTCCAGTCACTTTTAACTTATGTTTACATTCTACAGCTGTTTTTCAAGTCCAGACTCCAGAAGTGTGCAGGAAAGTTTCACTCTTCATCATTGAGAAAATGGAAACTTAGTTTCCAATTTTTCTGAATTGGATCAAGATTATCCTGATTTATTAATCCACAGTAAATTCTATTCACTGGAACCTGAGGGGATAACAGAGTAGCCAAGGTTCATTCCATTCATTTAGTGGCTAAATTAAACCACTCGTGTCAACTTATACTTTAATTCATCATGTTTTCCAATATAATTAGAGACAAGTACTTCAAAGAAGTTTGAGGTTTGGTCTGACCATGATGTAAGGCAAATTATGAGACATACCACACCTCTCAGTTTAAAACAGGTCCAACATACACAATCAAGGCCAGTGTTTCACACCTTTTTACAAATAAATAAAGAAGAACATATTATGTCACAGGGAAACCACAACACAGCTAAAAAAGGAAAATTCCACTTGGTGTCTCAGCTTGTCAATGCCTCTGTGTAATTTGTCTGCTCATAATACAGCAGGCTGTTGTAGCTAATAAGGGGTTCTGAATTTGTGATTCTTAATTCTGTAATAGAGAGAACAAATTATTAGTTTGTTAAAAGCATTGAATTGTGGAGAACTAAAAACTGTGTGTAACAGCATTGGATGTAAAAATAACATGTATAGTATCACTTAAATACTCAATTACCACTTACTTGGCCCAAATACAGGACTGGAGCTTCATGATCTTTTAAGAATAAAAAGTTAGGGGTGCAGCCCAATGGCTCACTAACTTCCTGAAGTTAAAGCTGAATTACGTAGACTAGATTCTAAGCCTATGACGTAAGAGCAGAAATAGGCCGTTCAGCCCATCGTAGCTGCTCTGCCAATCAATGAGATCATGGCTGATCTGATAATCCCGAGCACCACTTTCCTGTTTTATCCCTATAATTCTTGATTCACTTACTGATTAAAAATCTGTCTATCACAGCCTTCAATATAATTAATAATCCAACTCTGACAGCCCTCTATGGTAAAGAATTCTACAGATTCATTACCCTCTGAGAGGAGAAATTCCTCCTTATCTCTGTCTTAAATGGGTGATCCTTTACTCTGAGATTATGCCCTCTGGTCCTAGACTCTCCCACAAGGGGAAATAACCTTTCTGCATCTACCCTGTCAAGTCCCATAAGAATCTGATTGATAGATTGATTTTAATGTCACATGTACCAAAATACAGTGCAAAGCTTTGTTTACAAGCAGATCACAGCAAGCTAAAGGATGTACAGATCAAAAAGACTTAGAGGCATACAGGTTACATTGCTGGTTACATTATTTGAGGCTACAGTCCATTCAACAGTCTGATACGGCTAGAAAAGAAGCTGTTCCTGAACCTGCTTGTGTGTGTGTTCAGGCTTCTGTACCTTCTGCCTGACAGAAGAGGCAGTAGGAGATCATTACCAGGGTGATATGGTTCTTTGATGATGTTAGCAGCTTTTCCACGGTAGTGAGCTATGTAAATAGAGCCCATGGATGGAATGTTGGCTTCTACGATGGTCTGGGGTGCGCACACCACCTTTTGTAGTTTCTTCCAGCCCTGGACAGAACAGTTGCCATACAAATCCTTTCTCACCCAGACAGTATACTTTCAATGGTGCATCTGTAGATGTTGGTGAGGGTTCTTATAGACATGCCTAATTTCCTGAGCTGCCTGAGGAAGAAGAGACGTTGTTGTGCCTTCTTGACTGTCGTATTTACGTTGGAAGTGCAGGAGAGATCATCGGTTATCGTCATTCTGAGGAACTTGTTGCTCTTCACCCTCTCAACCTCCGTTTCATTGATGTAGATGGGGGCGTGTTCTCCTCCTTTCTTTCTGAAGTCGATGATCAGTTCTTTAGTTTTGCCAACGTTGAGAGATGGATTGTTTTCATTGCACTACATCACAAAGCCCTCTATCTCCCTTCTGTATTTTGACTTGTCGTTGTTAGATATCACTATGGTGATGTCGTCAGCAAACTTGTAGATAGTGTTCATCTGGAATTTGACAACACAGTTGTGGATGTACAGGGAGTACAGTAGGGGGCTGAGGACGCATCCTTGGGGTCTCCAGTGTTGAGTGTTATTGTGGAGGAGGTGCAGTTACCTATCCTCATTGATTGTGGCCTGTGGGTCAGAAAGCTGAGGATCCAGTTGCAGAGGGTAGAGCTGAGACCAAGGTCACAGAGTTTTGAAATCAGTCTGGAGGGGATAATGGTGTTGAAGGCAGAGCTGTAGTCAATGAGCAGGAGTCTGATGTAGGTATCGTTGTTGTCCAGATGTTCCAGGGATGAGTGCAGGGCTAGGGATATAGCAACCTTTGTGGATCTGTTATGTTGGTGGGCAAACTGCAGGGCATCGAGGCAGGTTGGGAGACTAGAGCTGATGTAGGCCATGACCAGCCTTTCAAAGCACTTCATGATTATTGAAGTCAGAGCTATTGTGCGGTAGTCATTAAGGCACATAATCTTGTACGTTTCAATCAGGTTGTCTCTCATTCTTCTAAATTACAATGGGTACAGGTCCAATCTACTTAACCTTTCCAAATAAGATACACCTTCCATACCTGTTTTTGGCATACTGAATCTTCCCTGGAATGCCTTCAATGCCTGTACTGAATGCTAGCATCTTTCCTGAAAAACAGGGCCCAAAACTGTTCACAGTATTTCAGCTGTGGTCTGACTAATGCTTTGTATAGTATTAGCAAAACCCCTTGACTTTTGTAGTACATTCCCTTTAAAGTAAAGGCCAATATTTTACTTGACTTCCTTATTACCCACTGAACTTGGGTGGTAGATTTTTGTGATACATCGATGAAGCCTCCCAAATTCCACTGTTCTGTAGCTTTCCGCAGTCTTTCTCTATTTAAATAACATTCATCTCCTCTATTCTTCCTACAAAAGTGCATAACATCACATTTCCCCAGAATATATTCCATCTACCAAGCTTTTGCTCACTCGCTTAAACTGTCCATATCCTTCTGCAGATGCATTGTGTCATCCTCACTACTTGTCTTCCCATCCATTTTTGTGTCATCTGCAAACCTGGCTGTAGTACATTCACTTACCTTGTACAACTCATTAACATAAATGGTAAATAATGCTTTCAGTTTGATTTCCCTTTCTTTGCTATCAGTAGTTGAAGAGATGGTAAGAGATGATATACCTCAGTGCCTTTGTGTTAGACTAGAAGAAACAAAAACAAAAGCACACAGTAGGTATACCCTCATAATTGTCTAACCACTGCTGCTAGGGAGTATACAGGCAATGATTTCTTCCCCACACAGAATAACTTTCATCCTTTGCAACCTTGATTCATCCATAGATACTGACAACTTACATGAGGTGCTAGGGAGAGATGATCATCGCTGGATCACCAGGAGTTGACTGTTAATTTTGTACGTCAGCATCTAAGCATACCTTCACAAAGAGTGGCAGCATGATTGTAAGAATGCTAGCCTTCCCTCTCCCACCATGAGAGAGTTCTAAGGGTCATGGATTCCATCTTTCTCTTGGCAGCTCCATCTGTAACTGGGACACATCCCACACTCTCCCTGCCACTATTGGCATACAATGGATGACAAGGTGCAGAGAGCAGCAGTCTCTGTGGGGATGGTGAGGGGTGGCAGCATCGTTTGTTAATGGTATGAAACAGCAGGAGACCATATCTTGCACACATTCAGTCATTGAGATAACAAGGTGTAGAGCTGGATGAACACAGCAGGCCAAGCAGCATCAGAGGAGCAGGAAGGCTGACGTTTCGGGCCTAGACCCTTCTTCAGAAATTAGCATTATTTTAAAGCCAATTAAAATTGTGAATTAATTAACACAATTGAAGTGGCAGGGTAGATGTTGTTCTATGACTGCTGAATTTCGGAGATTTTGAATGCTAACGTCATCCAGAGGAAACACATCATCAGGAACTATTTGCAGCTTGCAGTAACTTTGGATCTGAGTTAGTGGGCTGGAGGCTGAGCTAGTGATGCTGCAACATCTCAGGGAGTAGGAAGAAGGGTCTAGGCCCGAAACGTTAGCTTTCCTGCTCCTCTGATGCTGCTTGGCCTGCTGTGTTCATCCAGCTCTACACCTTGTTATCTCAGATTCTCCAGCATCTGCAGTTCCTACTATCTCTGAAACACATTCAGTCATTCCCCACCACAATTCTGCTTCATGCAGAGAAGAACCCTGGCCAGTATCATTTTAAAAAAAAATTCAAATCATGTAAGAATTCATGGGAAAAGGTTCTCAAACTAGAGGTTGTGGTTGGACTTGGGGGTGAATCTTGTGATTTTTTTTGGCTAAGTGAGTTGAGTCAAATGTTTTGGAGGGTTTTTTGCTGTGAGGTCTAGTGGGTTTCCTCACCGTGTCTTATCTAGCTACCACGGTCCTTCGGTTTCTGAGTCCACCCCGTCTGAGCAAGTGCCTTTCCTGCAAAAACTTGCTGCTACCAGGATAGCTCAGAATTAACTGGCGTTCCTTGGGTCTCTGCCATATTTAAAAGCCCATTGTGCCCCTGGACAATTAATGTAGATCCAGGACTGGCAGAGACAGATCCTGTCACTTGCCCCCAATATGGCCGACGGGGGAGATCGGTCTGCCACTTCGAGGGCCGAGACCTGGCAGTTCTGCTCACAGGGCTGGTAGGTTCAGAGTGAGTGAGCACTGTGATACAGGCAAAAAGCTTGGAACTGCAGCCTGTCCAGTTCATGAGCTCTGATTTCCACTCCAAAATTACTTAAGATCTAACTTGCTTGGCTGAATATTAATGAGGCAAGTTGGACCTATAGCAAGGCATTTAACAGGCAATAATCCCAGTTAAATGTCAAATCATTGCTGCCAAATAACAAACACATCACACAACATGTGAAAAGCATAAAAGATGGCATGGGATGCCCCAATGTTGAGATCTGCCTCACTGGACTTCCAATGCAATTCTGCCAAAAATTGTGCCATGTCATTCAAACACCTAAAATAATCTGCCCTGTGTTCCTGCCCAATTCAGGGGATAATCAGAGGCAATCTTTAATTCTGTTTCAACAACATATTATTTTAGTAAAGCTGCTTACAAGTAAACAGTGGAGCTGTTAGTCTCTCCATGAAGTGAACATGTTAAAGCTGTGCAGACCAAGGGGAATTCCTTATCTTTATATTTCCTGATATAATCACCACTTGGATCCATCTAGTTATATAGATGAATCATTTGCTGCGTCATTCTCCAATTTTCTTTCATACTTTGACACTCCTTAACATCTACCTCTTTGGCTAAGCTTCTGGTTATTTTCAATATTTCTTTGCATGAATTATTGTTAAATTTTGCTTTAAGATGTTCCTGTGAAGTGCTCTGGGAAATCCTATTACATTAGATGTAATGGTATATAAATATGAGGTGTTATTTTGGTGAGGTTGCTAAAAAGATGGAAATAATAATGTACAATAGTGGAGAATTTGCTGAAAAAACAACTACACCTGACCAATGCAGAGTGTTACTACTGTTTATGCTAGTCAGCAATTTGCAGTAAGGAAGAAATGCCCTGTGACATGTGAATCACCACAAGTTTCTAGCCAATTTGTGTCAGTCCACCATTAGATTTACAGAAATGATACTAAAATCTTAACCTCTCCATGATTTTCATAAAATTATCTACAACACATGGCACAGAAACATGAGGTTTCTCATTAATAGCGTAAGTAAGTTTTCAGCAACAGTTTAATTATTAATGCTTGCTAATCAACCTTTTCTGCCCAGAAAAATAAGCAGTAAGAAGTGTAAGATCTTATTCCTTCACCTGATGCGATTGTCTCTGTTAATGTCTCCTTCCAGAGATCTAAATACAGGTTAGTGACTGGCGTTTCTCACTGACTTCTAAGAAATAAACTCAGGGCTTTTTCCAGTTACTTTGATTATCTTGTGGCTGCTAACAGCAGACCTGGTGTGGATTTGTTTTTCTCTTGAACTCAAAACTCAACTTAGTAAATGCTTGAACAATTATGTCACCAGGTAGCTTTCCTGATCATTTAGCTTAAGTCTTGGAAATGCTGTTTTGGCCCAATGCTAAAAATTGAGTTCCTGACTCTTAAAACAAAAGTCACTTCATAAAACTAAGAACGAAAAATCATTTACCTTTACTTTAGAATGCAAGTTCCCAAATAATAATAATAATAATAATAATAATAATAATAACACATTAAAAATTATCACACTTCCCTTCCCCACCACCCAAGGCAAAAGAAGATTAAAAAAAATTTTTCTATTAAAAATTCCTTGCCAATATTTGAAGTTTATTTTGACATTAATAATATATTTACTGCAAAACATAAGGATCCTATTCAATCAGCTTGCTCATGACATTTATTTTCCTTCATATTTGTTCCTGGCCATGTGTTGACTTTAATATTGTCTCTTCCTGCCCTATTAATGATTTTCAAATTATATGGTTGTTACATTAAACTCCAATGAAACAGTCTCAAATTCCTGTTATGGAATAATTGCAGGAAAGTGAGAACATTATGACCATACAAATAATAGACTGCAGAATAGTTCCTGCAGACTGTGGAAAATGGGATTAAAATAGTTGAGTGATTTTTTTTTTGTTTTGACCAGTGCAGCCTTGATGGGCTGTAATTATAGTTATGTAGACTCCAACATATTGTATGAGCAACCATCAGGTTCATTGTTTCTTTCTCCACCATTGAATATTTCTCTTGGCATGAATTTAATTTTCTATAAAAATAAATGACTGGACATTTGTTCCCTATCTCACCCTCCTGTAATAACATTGCACCAAGACTGATATCATTGGCAGCAGCAGTCAATTTAAATGGTTTGGTGTAATGTCGAGCTGCTCAAACCAATGCAAGTAGGTACAGCCTTCAAATTGTCAAAGGCATTCGTTAATCCATTCACATTTCTTGTCTTTATTTAACAACTTGTCTAGGAATCACTAGAATGCTGAAATTCAGAACAAACTTCAAATAATATTGCAAAATTTTGTGTTTTGGTTAAGGCATGGAAAATTCCAATATAGCCCTTATTTTTGCTGCTCTCAGTGCAATTTGGCTTTGAGCCACAGTCTAGTCAAAAAAAGTCACCGTTGCTTTCGCAAATTTACTTTTAATTTGCTCTCTGAAACTGATCAAAGAATTTGCGCAAGCATTGTAAGTGCTTCCCCAAACGTGGTTGAACATAACCGTATTGTTTATATATAAAACATAACCATGTTGTTTATAATTGCATAATCTTTTGATGCCTTTGATAGTTAATCTTTGAGAAGTTGTTGCTTTACATTGATAAAGTCCATCTTACATTACAAAAGATTTCTTTGCCTCTGTCAGTTTACGCAACTTGCCAATTTTTTAAACAATTTTTTATTAAGAAACCGTCTACTTCTCCCATTACAGTCCTCTAATCATAGAATTAGATTTGAATCCACCTTTGTCACCACTTTGACTCTGTGATATGTTATATAATTATTATGAACCATCTAGTTTTGGCATCGTTACAAGTGGTGAGCTTCAGCTACCATCACTTGGTTCGATAATGCCAATGTCCATTATGAGCTAACTGTTCTCTGTCTGTGCTCTGTCTCTCAGACTGCCTCTACCTCTCTCTAACTAATTTCCAATAGCTAACTTCTCTGAGTTGAATCTATAAGGATGTTGTCATGGGTAAACTCCTCCCCCCGAAGTAATATCATGTTTAGCAAAAGAAGTTTTCCTTGACCTATTTAGACAAATCAATCTGAGTGTCCAAGAGCTTGTCAGTCACTTCAGCACTTTTCTGAGAGATAGCATAATATTCTGTTCAACTTTTTAAGAAAATCTATATTATTCAATCTGATTATTGAATGGCTAACTTCAAAATTTTCATGTTTGATTCATTTTGCGATCTTCCTGTTATTTCTATTGAATTTTCCATTTCTTTCATTGTTGTGATTACTCTTTTTTGACTATCCCCCTTGTCATAGTATCTAATATGATACACATGCTGCTTTTTCCTCCTGCCGTGAATACTTACTATATGATTCACATTGTTGAGTTTCTTTTCACTTTGATAAGGTCTTTGCTTTTAATGACTCCCCAGAGACAGGTCACAATACTCACAGCTTGTCTCCAATAACAACTTTCCAACATGAAACTTTTTAAATCTTCTTCAGCTTTCATTGTTTGTTGAGCACTTTACAAATGCCACTTTTCTAATGCTCTGCAAGATCGTGGATGATAAGCTGAAGACATAAATTGTTTTATTCACAAATTATTTATTACTTCTTTGAATAATTGTGATATAGAATTTGAATTTGGGTTTCATTATATTTCTATGGTTACATTGAACTAACTTTTTACTACCATTTTTGCTTTAATTTTTGCTAAAAGTATTGTTTCAGTAAGTCTTGTTGTAACATCTACAATTGATCAAAGATACTGATTCCTACTCCTACAAGACAGGGGCCCTATACAATACATAAATACTCTGTTGAATGATTCTCTAAAAGCTGGGATCAGAATTAAAGGGGCAGGATTAAATGATGGTTAGGCTTTCCCCACTACCTGACATAAACGGCATCTTTGGCTAACTTTAACAATAATTTCATATAGTCCAGGTGATTAGAAATATTTCAGTATTTTAGTCTGAAATTTCCTAATAGCTAAATGATCTGACAATAAATTTTCATGACCCTCTTAAAAAATTTTGTTTTGATCCTCAGTTGATAATACCACCTGATGGACCAGTGCACATTCTTCATCCGCTGATATGTGAGGTGGTCTCTATTTCCTTATTAATAATTTGTCTTGTAAATAGTAACGTTCAGGTATTAGTTCTAATTCAACTCATGACTAGGCTGTTTGATATAGCTTTCTCATGATCCATCTGTTGAATTTTTATTCAGGAAGATGGACTAAACATGTCAGTCTCATTCTCTTTATTTTGTTCAGTTAATTGAATTGATATGCTATCTCCATTTTATCACAGACCATTTCTCTTTCTGTCTATGTCTATGGGTCTGAGATCTAGTCACAACACAGTCAGAAAACAATCCAGGATTTTCTCCTGTAGCATATCAATTTATTTTATTTTCACTAGTTGTTCTACCACCCCTAGTAAAGCTGCAATGTCATTCCCTAAAATAAAATCAGTTCTTTCTATATGAATTTGTTGCACTACTCCAATTAGTTGGAGTGTTATTATTCATCTGATAATTTACTCTTTAATCCAAATTCGTAAAATGATTTGTAATCTCTGTGTACAACTCTGATTCATATTTTTTCCTTCATTAGCCCCTTTGGAAGGCAAATTATACCATGAGAAAAAACAACAATGATATAAAATTTTAATGCAAAATATTCTGAACCTCCAGTGGTCTGATTCTTTTCAGCAATAAATGAGGAATAATTTGCTTGACTCTCCTGAGCCCTCTCTCGCTTCTAAGTAGGTTTTGAGGGAACACATTCCACCTGTACAACTGCTGCAATTCCAATATCACTTTCTTCCCTGATAACCTCTCTTCTTAGACATTCTTACTAATGCAGTGGGTCTCCCTTTTACCTTCAGCAATTGGGTTTAGTATACCCAGTCTTATTCTTGTTCTTATTCATAACATCACTTTTAACATCTCACATTTCTCTTTTATTGATTTGGAGTCCTTCTGTTTGTTAACAGAAACTAATACCTTTTCCAACCCTAACTTTCCTATTGCTCTAGTTTCCTTGTTGATTCCCATATGATATTTTACCCAAATGTGATTGTTTATGTGAAATATCATGGGGTATCTATCAAAACTGCTGCTTTTCAGATTTTTGATAGCTGACACTCAACTAAATAATTCTTAAATGATGCTAAAATATAATTTTGGAATTTTGCATGAGAAAAAGAGTTATCGTAGGATCAGTGGGTTTGATTGCTGACATTAAAATGTGTGGACATCATGATTATGGAAAAATTCCAAACAAGTATCTGGTTAGGTTGCTTCCTTATAATCCTAAATTTTAATGGCTAACCTTAAGGGACAAACCTATAAGCACTGAATATTGCCCTTTACCGCTAATGCCACTATTCTTGAAATAAGTCTCATGAACCTTAGATATAATCCACAAATAAGACATTTTAGTAAAAATATTCAGAAGCTCCAATGGTCTGATTCTTTTCAGCAATATTGAGGGATAATTTTCTAGACTGTCCTGAGCCAACTCTTGCTTCCAAGGAGGTTTTGAGGGTTCACAATCCATCTGTTATACTGATACAATTAGAATACCCACTTATTGAGAATAACACTAGACACACACATTGCTGATGATGTGAGACAATGACTGCTTTGTTGATGGAAGACCTGTACCACAATCTGTTGGGGGAGGATGCCCCACTCCTTTCACTTCAGCCAACCATGTTGTGGCAGAATGAGAATACCTCAAACAATTACGTGGTGCATGCTGCACTATATTTACAGTAGTGCCAACTGTGTGTATCAAATTAACACTTGTGGCATCCAAGTGAACTCAAAGCAGCTTCTTTTACTTTGCCTACTACCATGTCCAGGTACTGCCACAATATTCACGTCTGACCTGAAGGCAGTTTGCTGACTGCTCAGCCGTAGTGACCGTGATGACCTTACTGGGTGTCCTCTGGGGTTTGAGGCCTAGATGACCCCACATTCTATGAATTTCCTGCAGATGCAATGTCCTTGGCCAGATGTACTGAAGGTGATGGAGATTTTGTCTGTGGGGAAATGGACAGCTGGTCTCTCCGGGAGTATCCAGAGATAAATCCTCAAGGTGACCTACCGGCACACGTCCTCCTGATATACTTTGTAGAAGGGATATTACACAATTACACTACACAAGTTGATTGAGGTTCTGAGATGCCTCACCCCTTGCTCTTAGTGTGGGGGAGGCTGCAAAGTCACAGGGTGGGTTTTGGTGGGTAATTGCAATATTAAAATATAATGGTGGGTGGCTTGCCAATTTTGATGGGGACCAGGTTGGTGGAGAGCAGATATGAGGTGGGCTGATCACCCACATATTTTTATGCAGCTCCCCAATCACTGAAAACATGTCCACAGCTGCTATAAATGCTTGTGTTTGTACAAGGGACACACCTTTGCCTGTTTTACTGCTGTAATGTTTTACCCATGTATTTCTTATTTCATTTTCCTGTTTTAATTACTTCACATCTTTTAGTTTTCATTTCAGCTCTTCTGCTTGAAGTATGTTACTCTTCTTTCTTACATTTTGTTTATTTTGGAACTTTTTTATGCTACCATTTATCATGTAAGCCTACCCCTTTTCTCACCACCCCCTTTATTTACAATTTTAATAATCTTTTGATTGTCCTTTTAATCTTCTCCATCAGAATATTGGTCCCAGTCCGGTAAAGGTAGAGATGCCCCAGTAATTCAGTCCTTACCTTTTGTAATACTGGTGCCAGAGTCCCATGAATTGGAACACTACTTGTTTCCACCAAACCTTCAACAATGTGTCTATCTCCCTAATCTGTTTATTTTCATACCAATTTTCAAGGAATGTGTAATAATCCAGGGATTATAACATTTAAGGTCCTTTTATTTAGACCCAACTCCTGGTTTTCCCTAAATAAGATTTCTCACCTACCTTTTCTTATGTTGGGTCCAAGCAACTGGATCCCCCGTCCTGCACCACATAATGCTTTCAAACCGGTTTGTGATGTCCCTCACCCTAGTACCAGTTACGTAACAAACCAAGTGTAACTCAATCCTGCTTACAAATGCTAATTATTGAATCCTATAACAACTAACACATTTCTTTTTTGTTTGCAGCAAGTTGTCCAGAAACAATTCCCCTCCCTTCTGTGTCAGAGTGTCTCCATCTTGCTGTCTAATTCAATGTCTCTGAGTTAGCAAGAAAGAATGAAACACAGTTGGCTATCAATGAATAGAGAGCACCAGTGACCTCCCTCATGCAACGGTGAATGGTAAACTGCAATATCTTGCAAATATTTGGGTGGCACAGTGGCTCAGTGGTTAGTACTACTGCCTCACAGCGCCAGGGACCTGGGTTTGATGGGGGCGGCACAGTGGCTCAGTGGTTAGCTCTGCTGTCTCACAGCACTAGATACCGGGGTTTGATTCCACCCTTGGGCAACTGTCTGTGTGGAGTTTGCACATTCTCCCCGTGTCTGCATGGGTTTCCTCCGGTTGCTCCAGTTTCCTCCCATAGTCCAAAGATGAGCAGGCTAGGTGGATTGGTCATGCTAAACTGCCCATGGTATCCAGGGATGTGTAGATTAGGTGGGTTATAGAGGGATGGGTCTGGGTGGGATTCTCTGAGGGTCGGTGTGGACTTGTTGGGACAAAGGGCCTGTTTCCACATTGTAGGGATTCTATGGATCTTGAGCTTTAGCTTTGAAGCACGATAGTTCACTGCCACAATCCCTTCACAAACTGAAAATATAATCCTTATCATGCTATAAGGTTATAGTTCATGTAGCAGTGTCAGCATTCTCAAAGAAATACAGGCTTTTGTCTGTCACTAAGGGGAATTGCCCCTTAAACCTTCACTGAGAACCTTCCTCCCCATTCTCTTATCCCTCACCCAGGAGCTTATCTTGCTCCTTTTGCCATCTGTTCATTCTCTCAGTCATACTGTATTGCATATTCAGGTGTGCGAGGTTAAAAGAAAGTGTTAACTGGAACCTTGATTACCACTAGTGCAAAATCAGATTGTACAGTGGTCAACATCATATTCAACCAGTTTACTCTGATCACTGCTCATCCTGCCTGTATTAATGCCCTCACTAACATGGTACTCTGTGAGATTCACTCCAAAGTGTACATGCACTTCATGGATCCCATTTTGGGTACCAAAATAGACCAATCAACAATGCTGTTGACTTCACTGCCATGTGATCAAATTCCTCAGACTATCTTGAAAAAAGAAAATCTGGTTGATCTTATTTCCCACAAAATTTGTTTTGCTTTTCTTAACCCTAAATTCCTTTATCAGCTGGAGACTGAAATCTCAGGCTTTTCCAGAATTCTCATCAATAGTAACTTCAATGCTGAGTGTTTCATGTATAGGAATAAAGATTCTTCTAATTTGCAAAGTACTATCACCCAATAAGGTATCACTTTAACCAACAGAACCAAACATTTGTGAACAAATGATACAAGTTGGCCAGGCAGAATCTGATTCATGTTTATCATTCAAACATAATCCCTCATGACTTCTAAAGCTGTTCTGTTCGAGCTATCCAACACATTCTTACAAAATGTTTACTGGTGATTTTGTTCAACATGAGCAACATACTGTTTTTGACGATTGTGTTACCATGTACTACTCTTCAACACTTTAACTAGTTTTGTATTTAGGGAGAAGGAGGAGAAAAGTAACACAATTAGAAAAGTAATCCTAATGAAGCTGTATTAATGTTTTATTTTACACAATTTAATAAAGACATTAATCACGACATCAGATAAGCTCAATCAGAGATAGTAAGAACTGCTGATGCTGGAGTCAGAGACAACACAGTGTGGATCTGAAGGAATACAGCAGGCCAGGCAACATCAGAGGAACAGGAAAACTGACGTTTTGGGTCAAGACCCTTCTTCAGAAATGACCCAAAATGTCCCTACCCGAAACATCAGCTTTCCTGCTCCTCTGATGCTGCCTGGCCTGCTGTGTTCCTCCAGCTCCACACTGTGTTGTACCAGACGAGCTCAACGCTCTTTTCTTACAGAGCACCCAGTATAAACTATCATAGATTAATCAATATACTTAAGTAAATATTTACATGGAACTGCTTGTATTAGGTGGTCCCTTTCTATTCTTCAGTATCCTTCGTAAATTTTTATCGCCTTAATACTATAATAAAGCCTTGATATTATAGGTTTATAATAAGTGTTTCTTTTAAATTTGGTGCTGATTTCTTGAGACAGAATTTGCTATATTAAATTTTAGATTAATTTTTATCCATTGACTAACTCATCTAGATCCTCAGGACCTCTATCCATATTCTCTTTTGGTGAATACTGATTGATACAGGTTTTAAACTTGTTGCTGCTAACGCAATTATGATGCAGTGTAAACTTACTGTTGTTTCTAATCTGATAAGGGTTTCACCAGTTCAGCTTGCATGTGGTGAGAGATGTAAAATTTGTTTCTATTTCTAACAATGAAAGACTTCTCTTGGACAAGAAATGAGGAAAAGAAGACATTCTTCACCACTTTCTTACTTTGTCACTTGTTATCACTTCAGGATGTCCACTAAATTACAGCAATACGAAGCTGAATTACTTGACTGTCTCCCAATCAGCTGATTGTCTTTCCCAACTAACAACGAATAATAGTTTGTATCTGCACTTTTGAACTGTTAAACCTACTTGAGCCTATAGCTGAAATTTTTAAGTAGTTTTGAAATATTGTTTAAATTGTCAGGCTCTTCAGAGCTAGAAAACAAAAGGATCTCCTGAACATTTGCTCTTCAGTATATATCTTTCTGTCCTATATCTAGATTTGCGGGTGCACTAACATAGGGTATTAGAAATTCTCAGATTTTCCTGAATCCCTACTGCTAATGATTTCTGCAAATGATAAAACCTTCCTTTGATAGTAATATGGTGCATTATGCTTATGAACAATTTAAACGTTAGTCATCCGGAGTGAGAGTCCTGGAAATTAATAATGGAATTCAAAGAAATGTCAGAGGTTTGCAACAGGCATTTTATATAATAATTGAATTAAAAAGTTATTGGCAATGAAGAGGTGATGGGGAAGGAGGAATCCAATCACCATCAGCAGGGAAAATTTGCTAGGAAGACTTTTGGACCTAAAGGCTGACAAGTCCAGGTCTGTGTAGCCTGTCTCATAAGACCATAAAAAGAGTTGTGGTATAGATAGTAGACCATTGGCTATAATCTTTCAAAATTCTTTCAAATCGATTGGAAAATAACACATGTAACACATTATTCAAGAAAAGAGAGAGACAGAAAACAGGAAACTATAAGCCAGTCACCCTGACGTCCTTAATAGGAAGGACACTAGAATCCATTATTATGGAATTAATAGCAGAATATTTTGAAAATCATGATTTGATGAGGCAGCATCTACATTGCTTTGTGAAAGGGAATTGTGTTTCATTAATATATTAGAGTTTTTGAAAAAAGCGACATTCACAGTGGATAAAAGGGTATTGGTAAAAGTGGTATACTTGAATTTCCAAAACGTGTTTGATAAGTTGCTACATCAAAGGTCACTGCACAAGGTAAAAGCACATGGTGAAGGGAATAACACTTTAACATGGATTAAGGATTGTCCAGCTAACAGGAAACAGACAGTAGGAATAGGTAGGTAATTTTCAGGTTGGCAAGCTGTTTCGAGTGTATTGCGAAAGTGATTAGTACTGGGACCTCAACTATTTAAAGTCTATATCAATTATTTAGATGAGGGGACTGACTATCTGGTAGATAAATTTGCCAATGACACCAAAATAGGTGTCAAGAGAAAGCAGAGAGTCTGCAATGGGATATAGACATATAGAATATCAGTGCTGGTATGATGTAGGGCTATGTGTCTAAAAGACTGGCAAGTCATGTCAAAAAGCATATCGTTTCAGCTGTTTGCAACAAGCAAGGTATGGACCTTACCTAAACAGCCTACACTTGGAAAACGCAAAATAAAATGTCTGACATCAGATGTGATTCTATAATTTGACAACATTTGTTGGTTCATCCTAAATGTGCGATGAATTACGCTGACAACCAATCTAGGATGTCAATCAGGCTTGCAGTGTGGTACGCTTGTGGTTAGTGGAAGCTAAGTAGAAGTACACAGGGCCCTGTTCCTTGAAGTGAGTAAACGCATGTACACACAGTTCACCTGTTTGAATACGAGAGAAGAGGTGACAGCCATTTGCAGGTTCATTTCTCAGGTCAATGCCCCGAAGACTCAGCATCAGCCAGCCTGTTTTCAAATTTAAACAAAACCTGGCTGTTACCTGTTAATCAGCATTATTTGGTGCATTCTCAATTACAACGTCTCTACAAATCACATTCAACTTGACAACAAATCAACACTCTCCTCGCACACAATTTAACTGTTGGATTTCCACTTGAATTGGTATTTTTGTGTAATGTTGTAATGAATACAAGACAAAAAAAATTCAAAAAAGAGCCCGAAACGTCAGCCTTTCTGCTCCTATGATGCTGTTTAGCTTGCTGTGTTCATCCAGCTCTGCACCTTGTTGTCTCAAAAAAGAGTGTGTTTTTTCAGCAATACTCAAGGAAATAGACAAGTTAGGTGAATGGGCAAACATTACGCAGATCGAGTATGACATGGGTTAACGTGAAAATGTTCACTTTGGCAGGAAAAATAGAAAAGCAGTATCCTATTTAAGTGGAGTGAGAGTGGACTCAATGATACAGAGGGATCTGGTATAGATATCATATAAAGTTAGCATGCAGGTACAGCCAGTGATTGGGAAGGCAAATGGCACATTGTCATTTATTGTGAGGGGAATGGAATGTAAGAGTAGGAAAATTTTACGGCAGAGAATTGGCAAGACCACTCTGGAATACTGTGTACAATTTTAGTCTCATTATTTGAAGAACAATATAACTGAGAAGGTTCACTCAACTTATTTCTGCAATTATGAGTTTATCTTATGAAGGAAGGTGGACTAGGTTAGGCCTACACCCACTGGAGTACAGAAGAAGAAAAGGTGATCTTATTGAAATATATCAGATCATCAAGCAATTTAATGGGGTGGATATAAGGAGGATGTTTTATCTTGTGGTGGAGACTAAAACCAGGGAATCAAATTTAAGAATGAAGTTTCCCTTTAAGACAGTAATAAGACTTTTTTTTCTCTAAGAGGGTCATTAGAATGTGGAATTATCTTCCACAGAAGGCAATGGACTCTGAGTCTTTAAAATTATTCAAAGCTGAGTTAGATTTTTGACAGACGAGGGAGTCAAGGGTTACAGGTACAGGCAGGAAAGTGAAACTGAGCACATAACCAGAGCAGCCATGATCTTATTGATATTAAAGACTCTGCAGAGATAGCATTTTCAAGAAGGACAAATGAAGCACACCTTTATTGGCCAATGGTCTAAAAAAGAAAAGATAGAATTTGATTAACTCGCTCAGTACACTGAGTTTTCTGATGATCAGATTCAATTGCTGACAGCTGTAGTTCAATGGAAAGTTTTCCAAATGGGAAGATGCAGTTTAGATGAAAACAAGCTGGATCCAAGTCTATGGATAACAAGGTGTAGAGCTGGATGAGCACAGCAGGACAAGCAGCGTCACAGGAGCAGGAAGGCTGATGTTTTGGGCCTAGACTTTGTTATCTCAGATTCTCCAGCATCTGCAGTTCCTACTATCTCCAAGTCTATGGATAATGGTTCAGCTTTTCAGTGTTTACAGATTAATGAAAATACTGGGGTGTGGAAGCTTAATCAGCTTCCCAAGTACTTCAAACAGCAGATGGAGGGTCTCGTAGCTGAATTGCTGTTTTGGAGGTTTTGCTCCTTGACTTAGACTCACCAAGTTCATGAAATGAAAAAAAAAGTCCAGAAGTGTTTGTTATAAAACCATCAGCAGTAATGTTTTAGTTTCTTTGAACTCCATTTTTTTTTCAGCACTTAAGCGCAATAAACCTCCTCTTACCTCCAATGAGGTTTTACTTAGCTACTTTCTCCAAATCATTTAACATTCTACAATCAACAAGTGGATTGCAACCCACATTAAACTGTTGACCTCAGTTGCACAAAATAATGTAGGTTCCCTTCAAACTCTTCATAAAAACTGTTTTTAATCCATAAGGGGTCCGAACAGTTCAATATCTTCTAATTCTTCACACAGGTATATAATTCCAGTACCTCCCTTAAGTGAGGACACTAAATTAGGCCACAGATCTATCTTCGGCCTCACAAAAGCCCTGTAACTATTGTGGTCAGACTTCTTTGCTCTTATATTCCAATTCCATTGTAACAAAAGCTAACAGTCCAATGTTGGGAATGGAGCAAATTTTGATACTTAGAAGTTTTTGATATTAATCTAAATCTTCCTGTCCTTACCCTTTACTCTGTAGATGTAATATTGAAGGAGGGAAGAACAAAATACCATAGTTAATTTTGAGTTTGGGTGATAGTGTAAACCAAGCGATATCCATGACACCATTTGTAAAATATATCCCCCAAGTTTCATTTTCAATAAAGCCTTTGAGGAGAGGTGTTCAATAATTAGGCAAACTTTTGTCTCTTGTTTTACACTTTCACCTAAAATTCAGAGTTTTCCTACATTTAACTCATCTGGTTTTGTGTAATAGAGATTTGTAATTTGGTTTCATTTCTGCTTCAGTGTTGATGAAAAGTAGTTTTCAAGGAACACATGAGAAACTAGCTACCACACTCAACACATTGTCAATTGTACTAATGTCATTAGATGTGAACTCTCTTCCAGAAGGTTAACTAACATTGTGGCAAGGCAGAACATGCATAGAGTAGAATAGGACTCACAATGAACTCTCCTGTGTAGTTTATCACAGAGGGAAGCTTCTTGATTATTTCACAATACCGTTTAATTCCAATGTGCAATGCAAATTGCTTCCATGCATGTTTTATTACATTATTATTTTGTTACATTATTTTGCTGTAAAACACTATTAAACAACTGGACAATACGACAATAATACTGCATACATCTTAACATGGTCACAAAGAGGCATTTGTTTGATTGTGTGTAAGATAAAAGGTTATTTAATTTACTTAGTTTTAATGATAAACAAATAGCAGCTTATTCGCGAAATAACTTTTGTCTAAAATTCCTGAACCAGCCAGTCCAGTACATTAATACCTCACCATTCATTTTGTTACCAGCCACAAAGGAAACTAACAAAGAATGTTGGCATTGTCATGACATTTTCAATTTCTGACCGTTGCAAAGGTTGGAATATTTTTTTAAAATGAAATTAAGAAAAATTATGTAAGAGGTGCCACAAATTATAAACAGTTAATGAGTGCTCGGTTATTATCATAGACAGGATTTACTGCTCAAACAAACATTTTTTTTCTAATGCATTTTGGATTCTGTCATTCTTTATGACATTTAAGTGGACCTATACAACATAAACATTATGGATATAATGAGCACATCAAGCTCAAGTAAAACTGACAAGCAAATCATTCACTTCCAAAGCTGCCTGTGTTCTGTTAATGGAACACTCCAACCCTGTGGTTTCCTAAATATTATAGGTATATGTTCCAGATTAAACTTTCTTTTTTTCCTCACGATCGTGTTACCTTTCAGTTCTCAATGGCTCGGTTTTTGCCTGAAGAATTGGATCTATCACTGAAATCAAAGGCCATTACACAGCTCACTACTCATTTAGGAATTCTGTGGCTAAATTAAGCATGTAACGCATGCCACAGCCTCTGAGACTCTGTTTATTCAGTCAAAGTGCTCCGTAATTTATTTAAAATAATCCATTTTAACAAATAAAGAGACCATTAACTCCATATTCCTGCAGGCATGCATTTAAATGCTGCCTCGTTCTGGGTTACTCTTCTGGTTTCACTTAAAATGTTACAACAGGATCGAAGGATCTTCCCAGGCAGAGTAAAGCAGTTGAGAGGTGTCTCTTGCTGGAATCACCATTTATTAGATTATTCTGAAATTTTACAGAGTAATGCTTCAATAAATCTCTACCAATAATCACATAGTTTAAAACTATCTACCGTTTAATCCTATAAATTCAATAGCTACCTCCTCTGGTCTCGAGAGATCCGAACAGATGAGTGAAAGGTCTTTGCTAATATTATTGGTGCATTTTTGCACAAAGTTAATAATCTTGTTCATGCTAAGACTCTCCTGATGATGACTTTTAAGGAGATGTCACAATTAACATTTGCACCGTAAACAAGGAAAGGAAAAAAGTGAGCGTTTAATAGGTGAATGTCACCAGTATGATTGTTAATTGTATGATAGATTTGGATCTGAGAACAGGAACGTACGGGGATCTGTTTAATGCATCACCAAGCCACTGTCATTGCTGGTGAAGTTTTGCATTCGTCATTTGGGGTACACGAGAAAGGTTAAGATAACGTGCAAAGTGGAAAAAGAGGCTAGATAACTTCAAGCTGATTTTAACCAGATCGTCCCGCAATGACTTGCCGGAGGCTTCCAGCCACCTCTTTGTAGAGAGGCAGAGTTTCTCTGTACCCCGCAGCCAGGCATCTGTTGGTAATTACGATCCAGTCTCTGTTGAGAACTTGTGATATTTAATATTTCCTTACCACTTGAACAAATAAGCGATAATAACTGCAAGGTACTTGACCACAGGAGTAGAAAGATGTGTAGCATGAAAGAGTCAGTGTGCGCCTTTGCTGAAGGAGTGCTGTTAAACTTTCCACTGAACTTCTGATTGATCCGCAGAATTTGGCAGAGCCAAGCCTCGTGATCTCGGAAAGAAGAAAAACCTATCAATCTCCCACAAGAACTTATTGCCTCTCTCATTCAGTCCAAATCGAGAAACTGCTCTATTTTCCCATTAATTCTCCATCACCACTTCCTAGACCGGTGCAAATCCTCATTTCCCCAGTTCACACTGTAGAATAATTGCCGGCCTTGACCTTGGCTTTTACATAATGCCAAGGGCAAATACTTCTGGTGACAGCAACAGCTGCTGAAAATACAGGGAGAAATTGGCAATTCCAATTCCGTGGGCTGTATTTCTTTTTAAATGGTCTCCGCTTGGATTCATTTGAGACATTTTACAACACACATTGTTAAAGTGCAAACACATAATTTTGTTTAAGGAAATGGTTTATTAAATACAATTGTAAACGAAACGATTTGCAGTTATCTTTCTTATGTTTAAATGATATTTCAAAGCATTCACCGAGAAGCGGTTCAATGGTTAGCACTGCTGTCTCAGCTCCAGGGACCCGGGTTTGATTCCACCCTCGGGCGACTGTCTGTGTGGAGTTTGCACATTCTCCCCGTGTTTGTGTGGGTTTCCTCCGGGTGCTCTGGTTTCCTCCCACAGTCCAAAGACGTGCAGGCTAGGTGGATTGGCCATGCTAAATTACCGTAGCGTTCAGGGATGCCTAGATTAGGTGGTTTATAGGGGGATGGGTCTGGGTGGGATGCTCTGAGGGTCAGTGTGGACTTGTTGGGCCGAAGGGCCTATCTCCACAGTGTCGGGATTCTATGATCTAAGCCAAACATTTGAAACACCAGGTTAATAACCGGAACTTTTTTGTAGAAATGGCCAGTACAGAGTGCTCGTTGCTGTGTCTAACATCTGTTGTCAATGTGTTGGATAATCCTCGCTAACACAAAACCGTTCACACGTTATTTGCATACAAAACAGGCCTTTCAGCCCAGCTGGTCTGTGTTGTTTTATGCTCCATACGAACTTCGTTCTACTTCAAGGCATCCTATCAGTGCATCCTTTATTTCCCACATGTAGCTCCAATAGTAGCAAGACTTTTTTTTTTGAAATTCCGATATGAAATGCTGAGTATCCTTGGGGTTTTGATACCGCTGTACAGATTGGGATCTGCCAGATTGCATCATCACACCATTAAAGAATCCAGGCTTAAAGGGTGGCTCCTTTTCTTAAAAAAAATGTTGATCACCAATGGCATATGTAGTCCACCTGGCACCTTAGGAAGGGGCATGTGAATGGAAGTCATGTCAGAGGGCAGTGTTTAGACTGGAAGAATGCTTGAAGAGTCCAGCATCTCCTTTTGTAAGAGATGACAATCTTTACCTCAAAGTTATCTGTTTCTCTAGAAGTAGAGATCAAGACCTGGATGTGCTTTGCCTTTGTTGGAAAGGAAGCTTAAACACGTCTTTTCACTCAGTGAACTACCCACCTAACTAATCCATTGACCTACAAGAAAATGTCTGGGTATTTAATAAGGACTTCACTCAGGCAGCCATTTTCCAATTTAAAAATGCTGAGACAATCTAGGTGAATTTTTTCAACCTGGGCCCAAACCTTTTACTACAACCAATTGTAACTGAATCAGCTGCTTCTCAAAAGAGACCAGAATCAAAGTTGTACCCTTAATCTGTAAAGGTTCTCCAGGATAGGTTCTCAGTCTAGTCAGCTCTTGTGCAAACCTAGGGGCTGGCATCCAGAGCGAATTTTGTTAAACACCAGTTTTGCAATCACTGAAATGGCTGAGCTGGTATTGACCTCCATTGGAACCGGATGACCATTTAAGCAGACATTTATTTTGAATGATTCCAATTTAGGTGTTACTAAGCAATTTAACTGTTCCAAACCAGATGTGCACTCTCCTCGATATTGACCTGTGAGTTCTTTTACTCAATTTAGGTCTAGTGGCACTCTATTGTTGTCTTGGGTCCACATACCTGCATGGGCAGCACGGTGGTTCAGTGGTTAGCACTGCTGCCTCAGCGCCAGGGACCCAGGTTCAATTCAACCCTCGGGTGACTGTCTGTGTGGAGTTTGCACATTCTCCCTGTGTCTGCGTGGGTTTCCTCTGGGTGCTCTAGTTTCCTCCCACAGTCCGAAGATGTGCAGGCTGGGTGGATTGGCCATGTTAAATTTCCCATAGTGTTCAGGGATGTGTAGATTAGGTGGGTTATAGGGGATGGGTCTGGGTGGGATGCTCTGAGGGTTGGTGTGGACTTGTTGGGCCGAAGGGCTTGTTTCTATACTGTAAGGATTAGATGATTATTTAAATGCAATGCCTTGCCAGCCTGGGTCCTGAACAAAATTGTAACCTTTCAGCCAAGGCTTTGCTTTATTTTGGGTTTTGCTGGGGGTTGACCTAGAGTCCCTCTGTTCAGGATATTGTCCTGAGTGAGACTTTGCAATTACCTTTACTCAAGTCATGTTCCCCAATCGAGGGCGAGGGTGTCCACTTTCATAGCATTCCCTGTAACTCATATGCTCCACTTAACACACTTTTCAATGATAAAGCTAGTTGTAGTGCCTGTCTGAAGTCCAGTTGGGCTTCAGATTGTAGGCGCTTTTGCATGGTTACATCATTAATCCCATGTACCAAATGGTCTCTCAGCATATCATTAAGGGTTAAACCAAAGGTACATGCTTCTGCCAGTCAACTCAACCTAGTCAAAAATCTCAATACGGATTCCTCTCTCAAATTGCCGAGTAAAATCAATAGTGTCTCAGAATTAGTCCACCTGGCTGAACCTCATTATACTATCCGTGATGCAGCTTCAATTAGAAACATAGAATCAAAGAAAATAGGAACAGGGCTGGGCTATTCAGCTCTTCGAGCCAGCTCCACCATTCAATATTATCATGACTGATCAATCAACTCAGTACCTGTTCCTACTTTCTCCCCATACCTTTGATCCCATTAGCTCTAAGAACTGTATCTAACTCCTTCTCAAAAATATTCAATGTTTTGACCTCAATGGCTTTTGCATGGCAGAGAATTCCGCAGTTTCACTATTTTCTGGGTAAACAATTTTTTTTCTCCTAGCACTCCTAACTGGCCTACACTGTATCCTTCGTCTGTGACCACAGGTTCTGCACATTTCAAAAATTTTATTTCCTTTTTGAAAAATCTTCAAAGACTTAATTTCACTA
This sequence comes from Rhincodon typus, assembly GCF_021869965.1. Lineage (NCBI taxonomy): Eukaryota > Metazoa > Chordata > Chondrichthyes > Orectolobiformes > Rhincodontidae > Rhincodon > Rhincodon typus. The sequence goes on from NC_063332.1 coordinate 101,731,628, forward strand.
TACTTTCACTAACAATGTGCTTACAGTCTTGTTCTGGATTAAAAATTAGCTTCGTATTCTAAGATAATTTCATTACTTTAAACTTCTTTCTTCGGAATGTTGCTTAGCACATTTGACTCCACTGAAATACTTCTCAGCTGTTCAATGCTTGATACATGCTTCTCTCTCTAATGACTTCCCAACAGAGACTAAAAATGAAAGTGAGGCTGCAATGTTCCCCCCCCCCTCCCCCGTGCCTGTATTATAGTTTTTTAAACTAATTGTTAACTCCAAATACACAAACAAGCCCATATTCTAAGAACCCAAACTTGCAGTAAGTGATACTAAAATACATACATACAAATCTACAGTTTTATCACAACAGTAACTGTCTATCTACAGTAGTCACATAGATAGAAAAGTAGAAATTGTGTCTCATGGATTTTTTTCTGGGAGAGGAGCTTAACCAAAATACCTCCCTGATTATATTCATATGACGGCGCAAGACTTTTCATCTGATCATTCAATATGTCTTCCAACAGATGGTAACACTATTGCAGCTTTCCCTGAACAGTACAGTAAACTGTTACTCTCGCTGATGTGTTCAAGATCATAGGGGTCTGACTTAAGGATGAGTATATCAACTGAGCCAAGGAAATACTAGTTCTGCTTTTACTTGCTGATCGTTGGGGTCATTTACACAGACCATAAATCAACTCTTCCTCTGCTAATAAATATATCAAGCGTAATCTCTAAATAGACTGAGTAACATAATTCCAGGTCAGAAAATTCCCAAATACAATAATGTGTTCTGCTCATTCTCTGATATATATATATATATATATGACTCCATCTAAAGGGTAATGTCAGTCAGGTTTACACAATGTCATATCTGTGGAAATTTTCTGTGGGAATGCTACTTTTGTTTTGCCAATTTAAATAGTCTGTTTGAACATCAGAGTGAAGCTTTTCAAAAAGAAACTGACTAATTTTCTCTCACCGCTTTCTCAAGATGCTGACAGTTGACCATACTGGTGATTTCGCATATTTTTCTCCGAGCTGCAAGCAGAATCACAGTCAAACTTGATGCTTGCCTAGCATTAATCTTACTCACTTAGGGCAATGCCCACCAGATAGTAGTTAGCAATACAAATCCATCCAATTTTTGCCTTTTGGAAATCAAAGGCATTGGGGCTAATTGTTGCTTTCCTGCCTCCACACAAGTTGAGACCAGCTAACTCAATGAAGACTAGGGAACAATTCTGGAGTCTTCATAATCTATTCAGTTCACTCACTCATCATTTATATCCATTGTACCATCCCACAAATCTGCAAGCACATTCAATTTGTTCAGACTAATCGTATTCATTTTCTTCTTGAACCCAGGCCTCCTGGTTCAGAGGTAGGACCACTACCACACTGCCATTAGAGCCCCTAGTTGCTCGGAGGTGAGCTTTGTGGTTATATATGAGCCATCTGCTATTATATCATTTATTCTTCAAAGAACCAATCAAATAAATTAACTAAATAAACAAATGACAGTCCCTTAAAGGAGTACTCCAACACAAATGAAATCATTAAAGGAAACTTACAAAATATTAAATAACATTCAGTTTTGGAAGGTAATTTTACTCTCCAGCATTTGCCAATCACTTAGCCTCCTTACATTGGTATAACAATCAATTGTATGCATGCCTATAAATAATAGAATGAAGATTATCTAGTTCTGAGCTGAATCGGAAAATAACATCGTGAAAAAAGAACTCTGATGTCGAATTACCATCTTACTTGTTGCTGACAATGAGTGAGACAATGTATTTAATGGCTTTTGACCAATTCTATATCTTGGTTTTTTTGGTAATGGTTCTGTGCCCATAAGCTTTTACATAAATTGTTTCACTCATTTTTTTCCTTTGCTTCTAGGTTCATGAAGACAATTATCAAGTTCCCCTTTGGGAATTCCTTTCCCACTTTTCTGGTTGAAAAGGAGGAGGAATGGCATGCAGTTCACATAGCACCGGATGTTAATGACGGCTGTGCACATGTACCTGTGCACTTGCATTCAGAGACTGTAAAACGCATACCTGGCTTTGGCAGACAATCGATATTGCAATTTCATCAGTTGACCAGGAGAACCCTCAAGAAATTTCTGGTGAATAAGTCTGAGGATTTGGTTGACTATTGATGACGTTCTTATTGGTCACCCATTATTTCATTGAGAGGAGCCTTGATTTCATCAATGTGCACCATGGAAGGCAATTATGCTGTTGATAAAAGTAATCTCATTCTTTGTTCCACAGATGTGTAATGTAAGTATTACTTGACTATTGGACCTACTGATTATTGTACTGTATGAACTTATTCTGTTTCTGATTTGATAATCAACTTTGAAACAATTCCATATCTTAGGTGGTATTGTGTTTCTATTGGGATGAATCTTAATTCTTTTGCTGATATCCATATTGTGAGAGTTTTTGGAAGATTTGTCATCTCATGGCTGAGCAAGTTCTCTCACCCTATCTTAGCAAACTCATTTCATTCATTATCACATCCCTATAGCATCGCTCAAGTCTGATTCCACACTCTTGTATTACCTACTGGAACAACTAGCCACTGAGGGTATTATCATCAAAAGTCAGGCATCCCTTGCACCTGCACCACCTTAGAAAGCTCATCGTACATCAGGACAATCACTGTCAGCTTGAGAATGTGCTTCAAGGTTGTTCACTCCGAACATGGTAGACAGAGGGAAATCAGTGACTTCTTTGCAGGCTGGGTTCTGGAGGTCTTGCTGGATGGGGTGGTGCAGACTTGGGACTCTTCCAGGACCAGGAGCAGAGGCCGTTACACTAGACTTAGCCAACCTGCTCTAAGGTTTCCAGCTGGACTAAAGCTGTCCTAGCCATCTAGAGGAATACCCAGCACTGGAGAAAGGAGGTCAATCTAACAGCATGAAGTGTCATAATCATTCTCTGATACCAATGCATCCACCACGCACTAATGCTCACGCCCTATCACTCTTACTATTATCTGTAACATGTTTCCCACTCGCTGTCACCCATGTGGATGGCGAATCACTAGCTCCCTGTGTCCCCTGCACTGCCTACTCACTCATTCGGACACCTCCCCATCAGCATCAACAGCTGTGCCATTCACTTTCACCTCCCATATATCGGTCTAAGTCTTATTCTATGAGGAAAGCAACTCCAAATAAAGCAGAATAATCAGGATGGGTGTGGTATGCTGCTAGCATTTATCTTCTCAACCCTTATGAAGAGATATTCCTGACTCTGGCTGCCCTGAGCAGGGCCTAGACCTTGCAGGCTGCCCTTGCCTTTCTGTGCTGGGAACCCCTAAACCAACAAAGGCTTTCCCCTTTGAAATTATTATGCCCTACTGCCAATTATGACAAACTTCCTAGCTTTGTGGCTGCGCTAAATGGCAAGGCATGACGGCAGTGTTATGAGCCTGGTATCTCTGGCTGAGAAGGCAAAGCACAAGTAAGCAAGGCAGTGTAACTAGTAATGCTGTGAACATCCAGGTAGGCTGAGAATGAATGAGCAATGTGACAGCAAGTGAAGTCCCTGGAGATGCAGCCTGGTCCAGTCCATGAGCTGGATGCATGTCCCATGCATTATGATAGTTTCCAGTGCAGCCCAATGTGCAGAAATATATAGTAACTGGATTGGAGATGAGCATTCTTAGAGACTGGCACATGTTGGATGCCTATGTCCTGGGTATGGGATGCGTGTGACCTGTGTCCATGGAGTGGGCCCTGAGATGTTGGTGCCAATTTACCTATATGGAGATTAATATCGTAGAGTCATACAGCACTGAAACAGGCCATTTGGCCTAACTTGGCCATGCCAACAAAGTTTCCCAAACTAACCTCATCCCACTTGCTTGCGTTTGGCCCATATCCCTTTAAATCTTTCCTGTCCATGTACCTGTTCAAATATCTTTTAAATGTTGTAATTGTACCCACCTCTACCACTTCCTCTGACAGCTCGTTCCATACGTACACCACCCTCTGTGTGAAAGGGCTGCCCCTCAGGTCACTATTAAATCTTTCCTGTCTCACCTTAAACCTGTGCCCATTTCTGAAGAAGGGTCCAGTCCTGAAATGTCAGCCTTCCTGCTCCTCTGATGCTGCTTGGCCTGCTGTGTTCAGCCAGCTCTACACCTTGCTATCTCTCAAACCTATGCCCTCTAGTTTTGGACTCCTGTATCTTGGGGAAGAGACTTTGGCTATTCACTTTATCTAAACCCCTGATGATTTCATAAACCTCTATGAGGTCAGTACCCAGCCTCCTATGCTCCAGGGAATAAAGATCCCAGTTTATCCAGCCTATCTTCATAACTCAAACCCTCCAGTCTCCATAACATGGCATATGTTTAGGTGAGAGGGGAAAGATTTAAAAGGGACCTGAGGGGGAACTTTTTCTCACAAAGTCTCTGACTGTCAAGCCAATTTTGTATCCAATTGGCTTGCTCTCCCTGGATCCCAAGTGATCTAATCATACTAACTAGTCTACCATGTGGAACCTGAAGGCCATAGAGGACAATGTCTACTGCTCTGCCCTCATTTTTTCCTTCGTAGGCACCTCATTGTTCTGAGAAAGCAACAAGCTAAATCTGGCAGATGCTCAACTCTGCTTTCCTTGTTGAGTTTTCAGACATCAAGCTTGTTCATTGTATTGTGTAAGAAGGGAGGCTGAATATTAGTGATGTGAATTGGGCTGTTAAAAAAAGGAGTTTAATCAACAGTAATCATTGTCAATTGACAGCTCACCCCTGCATAGCAAGGATCGCGCCATGTTGCTTATGAAAAATGTAAAAAATCCTGCGAGTTGTTCCTGATGTCGAGATGGGCCTGGTCTGACTTGTTGCTTGATTTTGGCACACATTTTACCATAGTCCACGTCACTCAGACCCCTATAAGATTCTGCTCCACTGATACTATGGAAATATCATAAGTCTGTATAATTTCAATATTATGAGGAAGGCTAGGGCTAGGGCTATTATTGCTGAACTGTTAATCCAAAGACCCAAGTAATGTTCTGGGGACTTGTGTTTGAAACCTGTCATGGCAGAGGGTTGAATTTGAATTCAATAAAATCTAGAATTAAGAGTCTCATGATGATCATTAATCATTTCTTAGAAAAACCCATCTGGTTCACTAATATCCTTTAGGGAAGGAAATTGAATTCCTTACCTGATCTGGCCTACATGTGACTCCAGACCCATAACAATGGATGATTCCTGTTTTTCTTGAGATATGAGAGGGTTCATGTCCCTCTGTCTTATTCTTGAGATAATTTGTACATTTTCTTCCCTGACAAAATGGCTTATCGATGGTCTCTTCATCATTAAAACATATTTTTTCAATAAAACATTTTCTTGCCTGTAAATTGCTTTTCTGGTCTAAATTCTTCTCTATCAACATATAAATTTTAATTTGTTCTCAAAATTGGCACTTCCGGTACAATTAATATTATGATTCTAATTTTTTGGTGCTGGCTGTTATGCCTCCATTCCTGACTAAAACAATGCTCGTTTGATTAGTGCGTACTTATTATTGCTCTTTTCCAGTTTCTGAGCTAGGTTTGCACCATCCAGTTTTTTTTTTATCCTTTCCCCTTAGGGACTTGATTTACTACTGTAGTTCTGACATCTGTTCACATCATGGATGAATCACGACTCAGATTTCTTCCCTTATTGCCCAAGTGTGCCTGTCTGTAGCCCACACTGTTTTTTCTTCTGTGTTTATTTTTCCCTCTGGATCTGGCTATCTGTTTGTCTTGGTGTGCAACTGTTGCGTTCCCACTATCTTCTGCACACTGGTATCTGTTTAAATACTGTTATATATCAGAACAGGTGAAGCTTCACTTGAGCTTGGATGAACTCTTTCATGGCCATTACCTTACATAAAAATGCATGCTCTCTGCATCATTTTGATTGAACCACACATTGCAATCCCTGCACTTTCAATCTTATTGAATTTTTCGCAAAAAATGTGTAGCTATTGCATTAGGGAACAGATGGTGCTTTGGGGACGAATTTGACTGGGTGTATATGAATAAGAAACTACCAACCAGTGTGATTAGAGTTTTGTGATGTTTGAATTGGAATAAAATTCTAACTGGAAAATTAAATGCCTGGACTTTCTGCAACCAACATTTAGCACCTCGTATTTAATGAAACTGTTTTAAAAAGTGGTTAATGAAATAGTAAATGTATTGGTTTTAATTGAATAAAATTCTCTGGATTTTGGAAAATTCCCAACAAATTGGAAAAGTACTAAATCCAATTCTTCTATTCAAGAAAGGAGGGAGACAGGCCATCAAAAAAATAGGCAAGTTTCCCTGCACTTGTGCAGGACATTGGCTGAGACAATGTCTAGATCAGGATATACAGTTCTGGTCTCCTTATTGTTTTCAAAGCAGTTCAGAGAAGGTTCACTCACCTGGTTCCTGGTGGCATTGTATGAAGAAAGGTTGGTTTTGTGTCTGTTTGAGTTCAGAAGAATGAGATGCAATCTTATTGAAACAGATCCCAAGGGTGCTTGATGGGATGGATTCTAAAGGGATGTTGTCTCTTGTGCAAGAGACTGGAAGCATGGTGCACAAAATAACCGGTCTCCTATTTAAGAAAGTGATGAAACAAATTTTTTTCTCAGAGGATCATGAGTCTGTGGAGTTCACTTTACCGGACAATGGTAAAGATAGGAGCCATGAATATATTTAAGGCAGATGCACATAGCTGTTTGACTAAACATGAAGGTAAAGATACCATACACCTAGCAGCCCATGGTACTGCTCTCTCTTTAGAGGAACACAACTGGTGGTTATGGTTTAACCCGACATTTACTATGCTGCAGGCAAGGGAAGAGGTTGAGAAGGGAAATGCCTCAAAGTAATATCAGCTGATGCAGGGATTGAACCCATGCTATTGGCATTACAAACCAGCTGTCTAACCAACCCTTAACAGTGATCTCAAAAGATAAAGAGAGTGGGGAGGGTGGGAGATAGAGATGAAATTGAAATTAAAACTACAATCAGGTCAACCATGATCTTGATAAATGACCCAGTAGGCTCTTGGAGTTCCTACTATTTATCTACGTATTAGAACAAATATTTTATTTATGCCCCATGTCAAAAACTGACAGAACTGAAGAAGGGACACTGGACCTGCACTCTGATTTCTCTCCACAGATACTGCCAGACCTGCTGAGTTTTTCCAGCAACTTCTGTTTCTGTTTCTGATTTCCAGCATCCACAGTTCTTTTGGTTGTTTTTCTTTTACCGAGGAACAAATCTGGGCAGATCTCTGGACCCATGCAGATGAGACAAAGTAAAGTTCTAAAAAATGAAGTTCTATTACAGATGTTGAAACAATATATTGAACAAGCTCTTGTTCATAAAAATCCATTTACAGCATTTACATTTCTTCAACTACATGATGCTTTATAACAAGAAATGTTTCATTCAAGTGCACAATCCCTTATCACAAGCATTGTAATTCATCATTGTACTTCAAAATGTTTATAATCATTTGCAGTTACCATTCAAACTTTAAAATGGCAGGCATGCTACTATTATAATAGATAATTTTGAAATCATCCATGCAGCCTTAGTTCAGTAATTGAACCCCTCAAGCTTAGAGCTGTTCATGTATAAACAGAGTAACACTTCAGACCTTTACTTAAAAAAATTAAAGGGCACATTTTTCAAATGCCATGACAACTTGCAGCTCTGTTTGACAGTTGCTTTTGACAGTTACTCTTGACAAGATGTCTTGACACTTTTTCCAAGTCATGTGGCAGGTCCTTTTGACAGGTCACCTTGAAACTTTGAGAGGTTCCCTTGACAGAGCCTCATGATATTTTAGTAGATATTGCCACAGTTTTTTTTTACAGGTCTATTGACAGTTTCAGTGACATTGACAGTTAGTGAGTGTATGCATTTTGGCAGACATTCGTGTCTAGTTTTAACAATTCCAACGGGCGCCTTATCTCCCCCAAAGTGCATGTCACCTCGCACAAAAGTGTTCTGGGACCATATGCAAAGGATTGATTTACCCCTCGAAAAGGATACCCTAGCTATTGAATGAACTGCACAAATTTCAGACCAGCAATTATGAAGTCGGGGTTTCATACTCTCAGGCTACAATAATCTGACTTGAATGGATGGTGGTCAGTTGCTTCCATGAACTGCATTATGGCAAAAATCCAAGCCTCTGTAAACTTTATGCCAGGTCAACAACTCTTGTGGGATTAGTTTAATGCATTAGTCAACAACTATTATTTTTTCATATCTTCTTGCAATCTCTTGAATATTCAGTCCATTACTCTGATTTTTAAAAGGATCACTTCGGAAAACATTCTGTCCTTTGATTTTTGGCTTTTGGAAATGTTTAAAAAATCTATTTTTATTCCATCCATTAAATTTATGTACTCATGCATTACCCCTTGTCCCAGTTATTGTCCCAGTTGTTCACTTTGGAAGTGAGACAAAAGAACAGAATACTGTTAACAAGGAGAAAACGTACAGAAAGCTGCAACACAAAGGGGCTTGGGGATACTTCTGCTGGAAAATGCACTAGACTAGCACGCAGGTGCAGCAGACAATCAAGAAGGCTAATAAAATGTTGGCCCTTAGTTCAAGGGTATTGGAATAGGGAAGTCTTACTGTAACTATACAAAGTGCTGGTGAGAACACATCTGGAGTATTGTGAGCAGTTTTTGTTCCTTATTTAAGAAAACATGGTGTAATTAAAGGCAGTTCAGAGAATGTCTCTTAGGATGATCCTTAGTATGGAGGTATTATCTTATGAGCAATGGTTAAACAGGCTGGGACCTTTTGGGATTTAGGAGAATGAGTGGTGATCTCATTGAAGTATTTCAGATTCTTAAGGGGTTTGTAAGAGTAAATGCTGAGAGGATGTTTTCACTCATGGCAGAGTCTAGAACCAGAGAGAATTAAAGGGCACCAATTTCAAGCCCCAAAACGTCAGCCTTTCTGCTCCTATGATGCTGCTTGGCCTGCTGTGTTCATCCAGCCCTGCACCTTGGTGTCTCAAATGAGGAGGAATTTCTTCTCTCAAGGGTGTTGCGAGTTTTTGGAACCCCTTGTCGTGAGAGCTATGGAACAGAGTCCTTGTGTGTATTTGAGGCTGAGATAGATTTGTGATCAGTAGGGGAACTAAGGTTATGGGGAAAGGACAGGAAAGTGGACGTGATGACGGTTGAATCAGCCACAATCCTACTGAATGTTGGAGCAGGCTCAAGGGACCAAATAGCGCACCCCTGTTAGTATTTCTTATAGTCTTAACTCTTTCTCTTTTCCATTATTTTACTTTTAAAAAAATCTTCCTTTCATTCTTGTTGTGCCAGGAAGGGAGGAAAATTAATAGAAATGAAGAAATGCATTTCATTCAAAATCCAACACAGATCTTGGTTAGCAATTTTAATTTTCATAGTCTCCCTTGCCTATCCTGAGGATATTAATGTCCATTAATAATAATGGAGCTTGTCAAAAGCCAAAAAAATGAGCCGATGAGAAAACTAACCTGAGAACAAACTTTCAGAAGGCTACTTTGTTCCAGCTGACATTATACTGCCATGTACTTTCAATAATAAATGGCACTGTAGTGTTGGGTATTACATAAATGATTTCTTAGTATCCAAGTGTCAAAAAACTTTCTCTTGTGAGTAAGTACAGAGATTTCGAAGTATAGATGAATAAAATAAGTCACAGCCAAAAAAAAATGCATGCAAAGGACAATTCTGAGCCTTTAAATTATCAACTATAATTATTTTTGTTTAAATTATCTCTCTGGCTTCTCTAACTTTATTGCAACTAAAAACAACTTTTCAAAGTTCAGCATTTGGTGTGCATTCATAAATCATTGATATGCCATAAAAGTTGGTAACAAATGATGACAGCAGGTAGAATTATTAAGACAATTAGGTAAGGTTGGTTATAAAGGTTGTGGGACTCTCTGTGTATTGAGTACGGGAAATATTGTTCATGTAAGGTGCTCATGAATGAGTTATTCACTAAGGGAACAAGCAGCATGGCACACTGGTCAAACAATGTTGCTCCAGCTCTTCCTTGTTCACCTTCTCCTGCTTACATGGTAGTTAGGGATGCTTCTTCATTAATGAAATGTTATTCAGCATATAACATACAGCCACTAACGTAGATCTCTAATGGTCCAAGCAGTAAAAAGCTATTTCAGGGCACTGAATATTTGATTGCTTTTCTGATAATAGCATCATTCTTATTTCTGCAGTCATGCAAAAGTTCTTGTCAGGAACCATTTGCCCTGTCTGAAGGAGGTAGTCCTTGGCCCCCACGAGCCAGTTGTTGCAAGATCTATCAAGCCAACTTTCACTTTGGGATTAGATTTGTCCAGTATTCCATCAACTAGGGTTATAACATAAAAGAAAAACTGAAATTAAACTAACAGACGAAAGGTGTATGGCATCCAAAATGTATTATAGTTTAAATGAGGTTTTGCAATTTGAACAAAACTTTTTTTATTCATTCACAGGATGAGGGCATCACTGGCCAGGCCAGCATTTATTGCCCATCCCTAATTGCCCAGATGACAGTTAAGAGTCAACCTCATTGCTGTGGGTCTGGAGTCACATGTAGGCCAGACCAGCTAAGGATGGCAATTTCCTTCCTTAAAGGACATTAAGTGAACCAGATGGGTTTTTTTTTCCTGACAATTGACTTTTGGTCATAAATAGATTCTTAGTTCCAGATATTTAATGAATTCAAATTCCGCCATCTGCTGTGGCAGGTTTCCAACCCAGGTTCCCAGAATGCTATCTGGGTCTCTGGATTAACAATGCAAAGATAATGCTAGTAGGCTATTGCCTCCCCTATCCATTAAAAATATTAGTATTGATTCATTTTGCAAAATATATATCTAAATAAACTTGGGGCAGAGATCGAAGGGAAAGTACGTATAAAAAGCAGGGCAGTTTAAGAGTTGAACTGAATGAATAGAGAACAATCTTGAGACATTCTAAGCATTTATATAAAGGTTCCCATTTCAACACCACACCTAGTATATTGTGTACAATTTTACGAGGAGATTCTTTTCATTACCACAGGGATGTAATCGAGACTATGTGTACCATTCATTGATTGGAGATCAAGATCTTATACAAGTGCATTAATGTGTTGTTGTAGGATTCTTTCTCAATAGGAGTAACATGATTCCTTTCCCAGATGGCTTTAATAGAGTTATAGTTTTCCTAATGCCAATCAAAAACAAATCAAATATCTGCAAAATCAATTCACTCCAGGATTTTCTAAACACAAAGTAGCTTGGGATAGGGAACCTATTTTATATACTGAAGGGAAAGTGAAATAAGAAATAACAAAATTTTAAGGAGTATGTACACACATTGCATTCAATATTATTCAATACAATTGCTGTTAATTCTCTTCCTTAATACACAATGTGGCATTGGTCCAACCATTGCTGCTCATGGTGACAAGTGAAACAGTAAACAGTCCCTCATTAAACTCGTATGCTCTTTCTGATCATGAGAAAGCATGTTTTACCTCAGAAAATCAAGATATAAAGTGAGGTACTTTTAAACTCATTTGTTCAGTAGGAAATATGTGGGATTTCATCTGTTGTCAAAATATATCCTGTCCCATTTTATTTTTCATTGACTTCAAAACTCCCACTTGCCTGGTTGAGTATAGCTCCAAAAACACTCAAGAAGTTTGAAACCTTCCAGAACAAAACAACCTGCTTGATTGTCATCACATCCATAAACATCTATTTCCTCCACCACGGACATTCAGGAGCATCAGCGCGTGCTATCTACAAGATGCACTGCAGAAATTCAGCAATGGTCCTTAGACATCACATTCTAAACACAAAGCTACTTTCATCTAGAAGAACAAGGCAGTAGGTACGTGGGAACACTATCATCTGGAAGTTCCCCTCCAAGCCACTCCCTGTCCTCACTTGGAAATATATCACCATTCCTTCACTGTCACTTGGTCAAAATCCTGGAATTCCCTCTGAAACAGCATTGTGAGTCTATCTACTGCACATGGACTGATGTGGTTCAAGAAGGTAGCTCAACACCTTCTCAAGAGCAATTAAGCTTGGGCAATAAATGTTGCCCCAGCCAGCAACATCCATGAGTAAGCTAAAAAAGTTCAGTCACTGATGACTGACAGTTAACTGCCAAGGTTTGTTTCAATTTTAAACCAGGTGGAAATCTGTCATCTTTACGTGGTCTTGCCTACATGTGACTCCGGTCCCATAACAATGTAGTTGACCATTAACCGCTCTCTAGACAACTAGGATGGGTAATAAATGCTGGCCTAGCGACAGACAGTATTCCTTGAATAAGTAAACAAAAGGATTCTGATTGATCAAGATAGTGTCCTGAGAAAATTGCCCAGAGGATGGACATCTCCTTTTTTGTTAAGTTGAAACCAGTGCAGTGTATGTACGTGTGCTTTCTGGCTGTAAATATCAGGACTGTGTGTATTAGTATATGTAGCTCCTAGTACATATATGTGTACTCTGCTGAATTCAACTGACAATCAGAAATTCATGGTCAGAGCAATTCTTCATGCACTGAAGAGTATTAGCAAATAATATCCAATTACAAAATCGTATCTCATGTTGGATAATATGTAGTGAGTTTTGCAAGCACAGGCTGATTGGGTATGGTAACTTCTTACTGTGAGCAGCTGAAGGGATATGCTGTTTGATATATACCTCAGTCTTTGGGATATACAACCTCCATACCTAGCAACAAACTGGCGCTGAAATTGATACACTACATTACTCATTTGGTTGATAGGCAAAACATGGTTTTGGCTTGACAACTGTACTGTATTACTGTGAACTCCACTTAAGTTACTACTGCATACCAGCAGCATGAAATAACTGTTTTCACCAGCTATTCAAGCTTTTGAGATACTTTACTCTTCCAGGGTAATCTGAGACAGACTAGATATCTTTCAGGGCCAGAAATGACAAACTTAGACCTGTTCATGAATTTGCACAATATGCAGAGAGAAATGATCCAAACTGAGGTTTTGTTCTGGTAGCCATATTTACCCATATACAGGCATTTGTTTTTGTTTGCAGGCAGAAGTGACAGGCACAAACACTGGGCGTGTTTCAATTCAATTCTCTGGTTCATAGATGGGCAATAAAATGTGATGCAGTCAGCAATTTTCATAGCCATGAGTGACTGAAATAAAAATTCTCAGGGCACTGTCTTGACCAATTACAGTCATCTTCCTTGTTTAACATTTAAACAATGTTTGGTAGTTAACTTTTAGTCATCATTAGCTGGCACATGCTCAATGGAAACACCTCGACCAAGCAGAATCTGCTGCCAATCAATTAGCATTCTCCTTTCATTGAGTATAAATGTTGTTTCCCTTTAATTTGTTTTTCTTTTATGAATAATCCTATTAATTTGATTTTGATTTTATTGTCTCATGTATTTTTCATAAGAATACAATAAAGTACAGTGAAAAGCTTTCATTTGTCACTACAATAATGAGTCCAAGATGAAAAACTTCAACAGCTTTCTTCTTTTATCAGCGAAATGCATGTTAAAATCTCCTAAAACATCACATGTTGCTTAATCGGATACACTTGGGATTTTAAGTGGTGATGTGACTAATGAACAGAACTGGATCTAAAAAATATTTTATACATATGGAATATTGTTAATTGACTAATTGATAGATTGTTTTAAGTAACATTTTATAATAATTCTATTTTAGAAAAATGTTTATCAAAATATCTTGCCTTCTACCTTCACTTCATGTACGCATCCCATAATCATATTTTAGAAAGCAAGTTGATCAAGTTCTACAACAGGAGTTATTACACACCATTAGATTACATTAATGAACCAGTTGTTTTGTTTTGTAACAATCCAGCAGCTTGTATTTTCAAACTCTTTGAAAACCGAATTGAAATTTACAAATTGTCATGGTGGCAAGTTAATTCATGTTTATTATTAGTCATACCTCTTCAATCTAGTCCAGTAATGTGATTACTGTACTTGCGTACACTACAACACTCTTTCTAAGTACATAATGAGTAAGGTGTTCTTAAAATCTGTAAATTATATGGAATATTCTAATTAAAGATTGGGCATCAGCAAAATTCAGTAGAAACACCAACTTAAAAAGTCTTACATGTTCCTGATAGCCCACATATTTAAACATTAAACCTTTGGCTGAGTATTCTTATAATTCACAAATGTACTTTAACCTACTTTTCACCTACCTTGTATAGGTATCCTTTGCTTACAATCAAAATGTAATATCCTATTAACATTTCACAACAGAAAGTGAGTTTCATATAATGTTAGAAATTCCCAGGAATTACATCCTCTCTAATGACATTGGGAACAGTTCAAGTGCCCTCAGGTGGAATAAAATGTTGTCTGTTTTTGTTCAATGCGTAACTATTATCTACTTCATATAGCTTTTTAATGATAACTGAATATCAAGGAAAATCTACTAGAATTTAATAAAATTTAGATGCTATTTGGTGCTTCAATTTATGAAATAAATATCCTCTATTTTTTATATTGAAATAAACAAGCACTGTAAGGAAGGATCTTACTTTTGGGGAAAAATATAAACTAAAGTTATAGAATTTCCAGGTGACAGGGATCAATTTGTTGCTAGAAATTTCATGGTGTGACTTTTGTTTAAAATTGTTTAGCCTTTGCATAATACTTATACTTGATTTTGTTTTCAAATAACTAGATAAGGTAGTGTACAAAAATAAGTTCATTTATTATTCCTATTTTAAAACAATAGTCTTAAAGGTGATGTATCAATCATATTGTTTCATCCCTTGCATTAAGATCATGTCAGTTTTCTTGGTGACCACTTTCCATTATAGAAGCCATAGAACAGAAAGAGTCCATTTAACCGTCTGTCTGGATTGTTCTTCCATTGATGTCAGAATAGGGGTTCAGTCCATCCATGTGATGCCTACCAGCCAACATGAGTCTGTTCCTAACTCACTGAATTTTGCACTCAGGATGCCCAATATCAAAGTAGGGAGAGCTAAAACTTGTTGTAACTCTCCTCAATGACTTGCTGCTGCTGTGAGAGAGGGAAAAGGAGTGTTTTTGTAACTTTTAAAATCCCACACGTAGTTAGAATGAATGATCACTTTAATGTGGGCTTTGTCTTCAGCAGGCTATTTGAATCCAATGCGGCAATGTTCATGATAGCTGTCCTAATGCAAGAGCTGGATGCGGTTAATATAGCAGTGAAAGATTCAACAGATTTTTTTAATTATAGCTCCTGATATGTAATACAGTTACAGGCACATTGGTGTATGGGCAAATATTAAGCTATTTGGTTCCAAACAGTAGCACTCTTTCATCAGAGTGTCATGCTGCATGTGGCCCAAGTTAAGATGGAGTCTGAGCCTTTATACCATCAGGGCACATGGAGTGATACAGTGACGATATCATGAACATGTCTCTTAAGAATGTGCTAACTGTGAGACATAACACAAAGAAAGAAAGCCTATCACAGTCAGTTGAAGAGAGCCAATTTTGTAAGTGATGAGGATGTCAGCCAAAGGAAATGGTTCCAGTTTCTCAGTTGCATCCATGGTAGAGAACATTAATTAAAAGAAAATACACAATAAATGGAACAATATTGAAAGACGTAGAAGAAATCAAGGACCTTGTGCAGATTCAGAGATTCCAAAGGGAGGTGGACAGGTTGATAGGGCATATGGAATATTTTCCTTTATTATCTAAGGCAGAGTAGGGAGGTTATACTGGAGATTTACGAAAAATAATAACTAGTTACACTACAACTTGAGCATTGCATGTCCTTCTGGTAATCTCATTATAGAAAAAGCATAATTGCTGTCAAGAGGGTGCACAGGAGATTTATCAGGATGTTGCCAAAATTGAAAATGAGGAAAAATGGGATAGACTAGCGTTGATTTCCTTGGCGCAGAGGAGGCTGAAATTGGGCAGTTCAGCAGAAGATGGAGCTCATCGTTGTCAGGATGGTGTGATACTAAGGCAACACTGGAGTAATAGAATTCAAAAACAGCACAGAAGTGCTGGATTGGGAGATTTTACTCAAAGTCAGGTATAATTAATTACACAATCCCGAAGTGCAGTGAAGTGCGGATTCTGAGTCCTGGATGCTGGTATTCCTGGCTTTGGAGCATAGGAGCTAAGACCATATCAGAACTCTCACACACACACACACACACACACACACACAGACACAAAAGCAAACAGGTTGGAATCTTGAGTCAGGATATTTCTCAACATCTTGATCCTGGCTTTTGTGAGTTAGCCCATGCATTCGTACAGAATTTTCATTTTTCAAAGTATGGGTCAGGTTGTAGCCATGGCTGCTGCCTCTAACAGAAGTTTAAAGCTTCAATAGAGATGGATAGGTGTTGAACTTAGCAGGTTAGAGAGTCTGCCCCTATTCACAGGGATGTGAGACTAGTTCTCTACATGATTGTTTGGCTCCCTAGCCTTACCCTTCTTTGCCCCATGTATCCTCCAAATCCGTGCATCCAGAATCCATCATGTATAAAACTCATGAACCACATAAGAACACAGAAAAATAGTTGAAATGCTCATGAAAAAGTGTTTATGTTAAAACTGATTCATTCATCAATCATAAAATAATGTAAAACTGTCAATGATACAGCAAATGAAACTCCCCTTGGAAATTAAATCTCTTCTCTCAGTGTTCATTAATCTGGTAAAGCAAGCAAACCGCCATTCAAAACCTCTTCAAAACATTTAATCCTATTATCTGCTCACAAAGCTGTCAATTAATCAAATTTCCCAGTCCCTTCCAAAGCTGTATCAACAACTTTTGCTACATTAAAATTGATCAGTGAGGTTTGGAACTTAGCCACACATTCATAATGGGAGTTCTTAAAACAGTTGTATAAATAAATCCTCCTTGACTTCAATACGACATAGATCAAGAAGTTTCCTGACCAGAAGTCTAACCTTCTGATCCTTTTTTGCAAAGATAGATCGAATCTCAATCAAAGTAAAAACAGAAAGTCCTGGAAACTGGTCTGAAAGCATCTGTGAAGAGAGAAGCAGAATTAACATTTTGAGTCCAACATGACTGTTCTTCAGATCCCAAAGAGCTTGACTTCCTTGGGAATCTCAATAAAATTCTGAGCACAACATGCCGTTTAACTTCTGTTCCATTGCCTTCACCTCTGTACCAACTTCTTTGGGCAGATGTCCTCTCCCTGCTCCATGACCCTCCCATCCACATGCAATATTCTCCCTCCAGCTTGCATTCCTTCAGGCCTTTTAAATGCCCCTGATCTCTTCATCACCAACTATTTATATGACGTCGGTTGCCTTAAATTTTTCATGCAGCTTATCCACTCTAACCTGGAGTTCTGAAGAAGAGGCATATTGGACTCAAATTGTTACCATTCTTTCTCCCTCTACAAATGCTTCCAAATCTACCAGGTTTCTTCAGCCGTTCCTATTTTCATTTCTGATTTCCAGCATTCATAATATTTTGCTTTTATCTGTATCAAAGTACTTTGTCATTTATTAAGTGTTTTCAAAAGCTCTACAAATGTATGAACTTTAAATGAATACAAAAATCAAATATTGTTCAGGTGACCCACACAAATCAGTTTCTCAAAACTGTTGAATGCATACAAACACCTTAGCTACAGATAAAGTACTCTAAAAAGTGTTTGCATGTGAACCCTTCCATAATTCTGATCAACAATGATCAATCACTACATTAAAAGTAGATTTACCTGATCAAATGGCATCCAATGTTGACATTTGAAGTTGGGAAGTCATTTTCAACATACCTGTCCAAAAGTTCTAAATACCGGATGAGGTTTCCTCCATGGTTCATGGCTCCTTTGATTAGTTGAGAATCATGTCTCTTAACAAAATGAGCCTGACTCCATAAAAATAGTGTTAGCTCTAAAATACCTAGTTTGACAAAGGAGCAGGCAAGAGGATGGGATTGCTCCATGACGATTTACCTTGTGAACTTTAATCCTGGAGTCACACACATTGAGAACCAAAGTGATAATCTTGTTATTTTCAAATCCAACTTTCCTCCATTCTTACTTGGAGGGAGGCATGAAAACCTGATTCCCAGTGTTAGCATTAGGCCAAACTATGTTTTCTGTACCGTTGGCTCTCCAGACTCGGCCCAGTGAATATAAGGTAATGATCTTGAAGTTAACATTGTCCTTTGTCTCCACTCTTTCTATTACAGTCTATGGATGTAGACAGGGATTCAACATCAGTTTTTAGAGGAAGCGATCTACCTATATCAGTTCTCTAAAATCCTAGTAATTCTGCCTGGCTAAATGCAATTGTAGTTATTTCTATCATGCAATAGACCTTCTTGTTATCTCAGTGCACTGCCTCTTCTGTAGATATTCTATGGTGGGGTATCTTCTATCATTAATCATTAGATGGGCCCAAGACAAAACAAAGACAAAGAAAAATTGGTGGTAGTAAAATATTCTTATTGAATACCACTTACTGATAGAAGCTGTATATACCATAAGGTGCCAGCAGTGATCATCTGAAAAAATACCACAATTTTCACCTCAGTGCTATTACTCATTACACAGCTCGCCCCAAGATTTTTTTTATGACACTTAGTAAATTTCCTGGTCGATCCAATTCTAGTTTTCATGAATGAACATTAACAGGGAGGACCTGTGCTAAAAGGACACTGAAGTAACAAAAGACATTTGGAAAATTTCAGCTGTGCAAAGAATACTCCAGAAAAATGTTCTGGTTCTAATTTCCTGTCAGAAGTAGCAGACAACATGAACATATCTACAGGTGAGGTCTTATTGTTGAAATCTCTGGAAAAGCACAACATGGCAATAGTTGAGTGTGAAGATAGATGGCAAAGAAACAATTTTTTCTTCATTGTTGGATGAAGAATAAAAGACTAATGATATTAACAGTTTATTATGTGCCATCGTAAGATACTTAGACAAACAGCACGTGTGGAATGACACTAGGAGCGAACTTACAATTTGGCCAATTGCATCACAGCTGAAGGGCATAAAATCATCAAAATACAGAAGCCACTCAGTACAAGGGTAGCTTTATGCACCAAAAGAATGCTGAAAACCTCTTATACTTTAGTAATTTGGAAATCTTTTTCTACAGCCTAATCAGCTGACTGTGTCAGAGGCCACAAAATGCTGGTAAACCACAACTCAACAGAGAATTTATTCATAATCTCTTAGAGATTGCCAATTGATGCCTCCCAACTTTTTAACTTCCTGGGTTTGAAACAGAACTCTGGAATCATGAAGTGGTAAAATTCAAAAATGTTTCCCTTGTGAAATTAAACAGCAATCTTTCTCATTTTCAGATACACCAATATTATGCTAGGATTTCATATATTAGCGAAGTGTAAAAGCATTTCGAAAATGGCATTGATGGAAAATGTATTATTTTTAAGGATTTTTTTTCATGTCTCAGTTTTGTCGGATGAAGGAACTTGTTTTTAAATCTGTTATCTTTTCTCTTTATTTTGCTATTATTGCACCTTTCTGAAAAAGCTGTCATCAATAAATGTTGCTTCCAAACTGCACTTGTTGAGAGCACGTATAACTGTAAAAGAATTGAAGGAAAATCAAAACCTCAATATGAAAAGAGCACTTTTGATGAAGAGAATTACTCCCAACTGTGAGCTGGATCAGGTTTGCGCTGGACATAAATAAACTTTTATAAGTTGCCAAAAGTAGAACAGCCAGGATAAGGTTTTAATATGAGAGCCAGATGTTCTCAGTTAATGAAACTGAGGAAAAGAAACAGGCAGAGAAAAGTTGAGGGAAAGTAGACAGAGAAGGGCTCAGCTCATCTCCACCAGATGATTTTTTTTTTTCCCATTCTCTCTATTGGCTCTAATCCCTTGGATTGAACACAGATTTTCTACAAAAATAATCAATGGTTAAGGTGTTAGATGATGTTGCAATCAGCAAATTTAAGGAGCATTAATGAAGTCACGTGTGCTGGAAATGTTGCAAAGGTAATGCTGTCATTATTCACTTGAGAAACAATCAGCCTAAAATTTTACAGGAGCGAATGAATATATTAAACAGGCCTGAAAACAGCATATGGGAAATGTGATGCACAATTTTTTTTTTCCTAATCAAACTGCTCAGAGATGTTATTCCACACCTTTGAAGCAAGTGGGGCTTGAATGCAGGTCTCTTAACCCAAAGGTAGGGACACTGTCCCACAGGAACCCTTGTGATGCCCATACATGCTACAGCAATGAATTGTGATGTAAGACACAGGCTGCCTTTGTGCTGAATGTTAAGTGAAATGATAACTGTGTGCAACCAGGGCTATCTACACTGTTCATTGGCTTCATCCATACACAGTGGCCTTAAACTTCTAAGTGTATGGAACTTTTTGAAGCAAGTTTGCACTGCTTCAAACTGGCCTGTATCTCATAAAAGGAAATGCATTCTCCCTGGAACAGATGCTGGAAACAGTGAAAGATGTCTTGAAAGTTGGCTTCAAAGTTTCCCAATGCTGTATTGGGAGTCTTTGTGAAGGAGAAGGAAAGGAGAAGTCACATTCTATATCAGCTGGGGGCCAGAAGGCCCTCCAGATGTATGGTTAAAAGGCAATAAGAACAGGTAGCAGGCAACACCATGGCCTGGAGTCTAGCAGTGAGACCCTGCATGGAGTTCTACAATGATACAACATATGTCACCAAGGTTAGTGAATGCATTTTCCAAAGCTACCTCCTGTCACTTTTGCCACCGGTCTCAGTCACTGCTTAATTCACCATGGGGACAGGTGTAGGTCAGATAGCCACTGGAGCATGCTCCACAAAACCAACAATCCCATTCACCAGGACTTGTACCCAATGTTCATACGCTTCATCATACCTTCCGACAATTAACACTGGTACAAATATCACATTCACAGATTTGATTTCAGTGGTTCAACCAATGCTGTCAGCTCCCTTAAACAGACCGCATGGCACTGACTGATACACTTCCCTGTCTCTTGCAGGGCAAGCGTCATTTCATTGGACAGTGAGGTCACACAAGAATTCTGCTGCACAGAACTCGGATGAGAACTTTGTTGGGTGCGGTGTGGGGGTGGGGGCTGGTGGTGGTGGGTTGTGCTGGGTTGGAGGGGAAACTAAGGAAGAAGGCTGGTGGGCAACACAAAAACAAGCAATAAGTTCATCAATTGGGATCCAGCCTGAAACCTTACAGTCACCACCAAGGAACAGGGCGAAGTCTGGCATCAGTTTAACACAGGACTTGGCACAGTATTGGAGCTCATTCTTTCCACCATAGAAGTGGTAATCACCTTCATAAGAATTACATAATGCCTCAGCTTCTATTGCAACAATTATAGTTTCCAAGAGAAATTTGACTGCTGCAGTGCAAGCTTGGACTAAGTCATGCAAGCTCAACAGAGGGTGTCACAGAATTTCGGAAAACTATCCTTCAACAAATAAGTACTATCGCTGAAGCACAGGCCTGAGGGAATGTCAATGGCTCCAAGGAACTTGGACCTGGTGTTTTGACTCAGGACAATGGCATTTATGTTCCCACCACTGCTATTGGCCAGTGCCCTATCTATTGCCTATCATCAAGCTGCTTTGTCAGATTTCTTGTTGCAGCATGGTTTTCATCGCACACATGCTACTGTCATGTTCAGGATTTGAAAATTGAAATTGTGAGTGATGTCATCAACAGAAAGCCTTTGGCACCTAGCAGAAATCTGTTCGCTTCTTGGTATTGTCCAATGAAAGATCACTGGACTTTCATAGTGTTAACTCTGTTCTTGTCTCTACAGATGCTGCCAGATTTTGCTGAGTTTCTACAGCACTTTCTGTTTTGGACCTGTGTTGGACCACATTGACACCTTATTTCTTCAGGGATGCCTGGTACTGCTCCTGGCATGATATCATGCAATCAAGTGGTAGGGTTGGTCATTGACATGGTGGTAATTGTATTTAAGTCCAAAAGGATCTGAAAGGGTTAAAACTTAATTTAGTGCAATAAGCACCACTCACTTTGTCATGAAGGGTAAAGTAGGATCTTGTGGGAGACAGTCTTTGCAGTAATGTTGGGTCTATTCATATATCTATAAATAATTGCAGAGGTGCAATAAACTGTATGTTGTTCTCTTGACACAACTCTTCTTGTTAGACCAGAAAGGTAACTACCCTCACACAGTCTAGTTACATAAACCCCTAAAGAATATATGCATAACGAAGATACACGTAGCAGCATTTAAGATAGAACAAAGGATAGTACAGCACAGGATCAGGCCCTTTGGCCTACCAAACCTGTGCCAACACAAACGCCTTTCTAATTAAAAACCTTTGTTTCTACACGATCTGTATCCCTCTATTCCCTGCCTATTCATGTATCTATCAAGATGTCTCTAAATTGTTGCAACTATATCTGCTTCTATCACCTCTGGCAGCACATTCCAGGCACCTACCACCCTCAGTGGCAAAAACATCCTTTCACACCTATTTTAAACTTTCCTCTTTTATTTTAAACCTATGCCCCCTAATAATTGACATTTCTACCCTCAGAAAAAGACTTCAACTATCCATTGTATCCATGCCTCTCATAATTTTATAAACTTCTATCAAGTTGCCCCTCATCCTTCAGTGCTCAAATGAAAACAAAATGACTTTTTCCAATCTCTCTTCATAGCTAATACCTCTCAATTCAGGCAGTATCCTGTTTTTGCAGCCTCTCCAAAGCATCCTTATCCTTCTGATAGTGTGGTGACCAGAACTGTATGCAATATTCCAGATGTGGCCAAACTAAAGTTCTATACAGATGCAACATGAATTGCCAATTTTTGTACTCTCTGCCCCAATTGATGAAGGCAAGCATGCCATATGCCTTCTTGATCCATTATCCACTTTTATTGACACTTTCAGGGAATTGTGGATCTATATGCCAACAATCCCTCTGTATGTTAATACTTTCATGGATTCTGCATTTACTGTATACTGTCATCTTGCATTAGACCTTCCAAAATGCATCATTTTGCATTTGTCCGTATTAAATTCCTTCTGTCCAGATTAAATCCCACTATCTGCAGTTCCCCCAATCTCTGTGTCATCCACAAATTTACTAATTAGACGACCTACATTCTCCTCCAAATCATTTATATATATATTATAAACAATTGTGGTCCCTGCGGATCACCACTGGTCATAGAACTCACCTTTCCACCTCTACTCTCTGACTTCTATGACCAAGCCAGTTCTATATCCATCTTATTGGCTCACTGCAGATCCCATGTGACTTCACCTTCTGTAGCAGCCTGCCATGAGGGACCATACAGACAACATCTACTGCTCTGTCCTTATCAATCATCCTTATAACTTCTTCAAAAAACTCAATCAAGCTTCTAAGATATGACCTCCCCTGCACAAAGCCATACTGCCAATTGCTAATAAATTCATATGTTTTCAAATGTAAGTAAATCTTTGTGTAAGAATCTTCTCCAATAATTTCCCTACCACTAAAATAAGGCCCACCGGCCAGTAATTTTCCAGATTATCCCTGTGGCCCTTCTTAAACAAAGGAGCAACATTGGCTCTGGGACCTCACCTGTGACTAAAGAGGATACAAAAATTTCGTACAAGGCCCTAGGAATTTCCTCCCTCGGTATTCTGGGATAGATCAGGTTCTGGGATCTTGTTTACCTTAACCCTTTTCAAAACACCCAACACCGCCTCCTTTTTTACATCAACATGCTTTAGAATATCAACATATCTCTCTCTAGATTCACCATCCATCTTCCTCCTTTGTGAATATCGATCCAAAGTATTCATTAAGGACTCCACCCACATGCTCCAGCTCCATGCATAAATTTCCTCCTTTGTCTTTATGCGGACCTACCCTTTCCCTAGGTATCCTCTTGCTCCTTAAACCCTATAAAATGCCTGGGATTTTCCTTAATATGCTTTGCCAAGGTCATTTCTTGGTCCCCTTTAGCCCTACAAACTCTTTACTAAGTTCTCTTCTTTCTATATATTCCTTGTGTTATCTGTCTGTCTTCAGTTTCCTAAACCTTATGTATGTTTTCTTCTTCTTTCTGACTAAGATCACAATTTCTCTTGTCATCAAGGTTACAAAATCTTGCCATCCTTACCTTTCATTTTCACTGGAACATGCTGTTCCAGAAGTCTAATCTCCTGTCCTTTAAAAGATTCCCACATGACAGATGTGAATTTACCCACAAACAGCTCAATCTACATTTCTCAGTTTCTGCCTAATATTGTGGTAGTTAGCCTTCTTCAGTTTAGCACTTTCACCCGAGGACTGCTCTTATCTTTATCCATAAGTAAATTAAAATTTAAGGAATTATGATCACTGTTCCCAAAATACTTTCCCACTGCAACTTTAATCACCTGGCTGGGTTCTTTCTCCAATGCCAGGTTTAGTATAACCCCTTCCCCAATTGAGCTATTTCCATATTGCTTCAAGAAATCCTCCTGGGCCCACCTATCAAATTCCACCCCCCATCCAAGCCCCTGGCGTTAAGCGAGTCCCAGTCAATATATGGGAGATTAAAATCTCTCACCGCAACAATCCTGTTGTTTTAATATTTTTCCATAATCTGCCCAAGTATCTGTTCCTCCATCACCTGCAGGCTGATGGGAAGCCTGTAGTACAATCCCATCAAAGTGATTGAACGTTTCCTACTTGTGAGCTCTATCCATATGACCTCGCTGGATGAGCCCTCCAATGTTTCCTTCCTCAGTACAGCTGTGATACTCTCCCTATTCAGTAACACAACTCCCCCACTCTTTTACATGGCTCTCTATCAGGCAGAAACATTTAAATCCTGAAATGTTAAACTGCCAGTCATGCCGTTCTCACCACCAAGTCTCTGTAATAGCTACAACATCATAGTTATATGTATTAATCCAAGCTCTAATTTCATCTACCTTACCTGTCATACCCCTCACATTAAAACAAATTCTCTTCAGACTGCCAGTCTTACCGTGTTCAGTAAGTTCCCCCGTCTGTCCTTTCTGATAGTATTACTTACCTTAGCATCTGACCCATCCTCAGTTATTTCACTTGCTGGTCTACTGCTCTGGTACCTGCCCCCCAGCCACATTAGTTTAAATCCTCCTGAGAGACACTAGCAAACCTCCCTGCCAGAATATTGTGCCCCTCCAGTTTAGATGCAACCTGTCTTTCTAGAACAGGTCCCACCTATCCTGGAAGACATCCCAATGATCCACATACCTGAATCCCTCCCTCCCACACCGGCCATTTGTGGCCACTTCTTCAGTTGGATAGGCCCTAACCCCAGAACTCCTTCCATTAAGCTTTCCATTTCTCTACCTTATTTTCCTCCTTTACATAATTTCTCAGAAGTTCGTGTTTATTTACTCTAATATTTCCTTTTGTAGTGTAGTCATATTTTGCTTTATAATATTTCTGCGAGTCAGGTTTAGGTGTATTATTGTAGTTTTTATATATACGACATGTGGGTTTTAAAATGACTCTCCATGCCCTCGTAAGTAAATCCTGAGATTAATTCCATGAGGATGTTCTCTGATAAC
This sequence comes from Rhincodon typus, assembly GCF_021869965.1. Classification (NCBI taxonomy): domain Eukaryota; kingdom Metazoa; phylum Chordata; class Chondrichthyes; order Orectolobiformes; family Rhincodontidae; genus Rhincodon; species Rhincodon typus. Next base: position 101,757,250 of record NC_063332.1, read on the forward strand.
AAAGGTACCATGTTGAATCAGGTAAATAGGCCTGAAATCCAGATATATAAACATTCAATACAGTGACAGAAAAATATGTTAAGTATGTTAAATATTAAGTAGAGCTACAAATCTACCCCAAAACCTTAATGTTATGTACTTATCCAGTTTCAGGAACTATCACAGGGAGAGTGCATGAGCTTCATTTTCCATTTCAATTGCAGTCACTCTTCGGTAAATTACTTCCTCATTAACTTCATAAGGTTAGAAATTTTCTATCCCTGTTTTTGGGCACAATGGTTCCATAGAGGCATGGAAACAGAAAATAGAAGCAGGATTAACCATTAAAGCCTGCCTCGCCATTCAATATGATCATGGCTGATCATCCAACTCAGTACCTTTCTTCCACATTCTTTCCAATTTTTGATCCCTTTAGCCTGAATATCCAAATCCTTTATGAAAGTGTTCAATGCTTTGGTCTCAACTGCTTTCTGTAGGAGAGACTTCCACAGGCTTACCACTCTGTGAATAAAGAAAGTTCTACTCATGTTCCTCCTCAACGATCTACCCCATATCTTTAAACTGCGGCCCGTGATTCTGGTTTCCACAGTGCAACTTGCGACCTGCTCACACTTATTCAGATCAAAAGTGGGAACATTTAAACATTCTGCACCCACCTTTCCTGACTGTAGCATACTTGGGAGCAATGGTCAACACTGAGCCTGCAGCAGAGCAACATCCAATAAGGAGACCTGGACTGCAGGTCACTTGGGGCCAGAGAAATCTGAGGCCAATCAGGTAGGCACCAGTGAGGGTGGAGGGTCAATTCTTAAAGCAAGGGGGGAAATTTTCCAGCAAGGGTGGAATTTGCCACAAGCACCCAATCAGGACTACTGCCCTGATCCTGCAGGAAGGCTGCTCAGGCATACTTGACAATTTCTCAAAAGATGCCCATCTGCTACAGGTAAAATACCAGCTCTAACAGGAAAAGGCCCTTAAGGGTAACCATCAATTGGTCTAAGTGCCGTTGGGTCTCCCAACACTTACCCTGTGGCTACTAATATTTCAATTTTCATGGGAAGGTGACAGATCTTGTTACAACCACCCTCCACCCGCCCCCATACTGTCTAACTTTTTAAAATCTGATCATTCAGGTGATGCACTCTTCACTGGCTGGGCCTGAATTTATTGCTCATCCTTAATTGCACTTGAGAAGGTCATGGACAACTATTTTCTTGAACTGTTGCAATCCATTTGCTGTAGGGATACTCCCAATGCTTTTAAGCAGGGAGTCCCAGGATTTTGATCCACTGGCACTGATAGAACAGTGAAATATTGATTGAGAGGATGGTACATTCTTGGCTTTTCCAAAGACCCTTCTCCCTATCATGTTGCAAACCCAGAGGTAATGCTATTGCTACCCCTTTTGCTGTTGTAGTCATTGTGTCATCAGGTCACCAAGTTCCTTTCCCTTCTGGTTAGGAAGATGCTAGGAAGATGTACCACTCTCTGCCACATCTAGAAACTCTTGAATCACATTATTTAACATGCTGAAGTATTTCCAAATGAATTGTAATGAAAGATGTTGTAAAAATGTAACATACCTACAAGTAGTGTGCCAGATCCACTAAATAATGCTGCTGCTGGGTCCGTTGTGCAGCTCTGTGCATGTTTTCTTTGAGAAAATAATGTAGATACTGCTTGAATATGTATTGGTCAAATCTTGGAATCATTTAGGCTGCATGACAAAAGGCCATCAAAGAATCAGAGCCTTCCAACACAGGCAAGAATAACATCTATTTCTGCCCTTACCCTGGCAGAATGCCTCGCAGGCCACGCAGTAAGTGGTCATCAATGCAGACGAGCTGCATAAGGTGGCACATGGCCTCCACAATGTTGCTACTAGTATACAAAAATTTCTCACCCATAAAAATGTGTTCTCACTCTTGCAGCACTAGTCGAGCATTTAAAATAAGTCCTGCTGGGAATTCCTATCCCAGTCTCAGTGACAATTTATTAAGATCATCAATATTTTAATTTCTTTGATTTTTCACATTCTTGTTCTTATAATATCATGGCTATGTTGATACCTGCTCTTTGCTGTTGAGTTTTGCAGGTAATTTTTTCACAGCACCATAGTTGGTTACTGCCGCTCCCTGAGCAGTAACCAGGATGCTCTGTATTGTGTCTCCTCGACCCTTGAACACAAACTCAACAACCACTCAAGTAGGACTGGTAAACTGTACTGTGAAAACTTACATTTGAAGATTACAGTCATAAATACACATTTCTGGAAAGCCGTTAATAAAACATCTTGCTTTGTCAACTAACGCATTTGAATTTAATATCACATGACACATAACATCATATCCTGTTTGGTGTTGTATTACGGCCCACTTAATATTATACTGCAGCACTTAATGTTTGAGTACAATGAATCTTCCAGTGGCAATGGTGATTTTAAAATTGGAGAATCATTTCAGGCAAACGTAACAAAAGCATATATATTGTTTGCCAGGTAACTGGCATCAAGTTGGCCACCTGTCTATCAAGCTTTCAGTATGGGGATAACTGAGGAGCCATATCTTTCCCATTTAGGCTTCATAAGAAAATTTCTTAAATAACACAAGACATACCATCGGGACTCTTGCATGTGGTCACACATTGTATTTTCCTTTCTCTCCAGCAGTACTGACATAAGTCACGATGTGATTAACCTTCATTTTCGCAACTGATAAAATGTTAGGCTTGAAAAACACTTTCGCCATACAATGGGGAGGGGCTGGGGTTGGTGGCAGCAATAGGAAAGGTGTGAGTGTGAGAAGACAATAACAGTTTTACCACAACATAATCTTTTCAAAAGGTAGATCAATTTAGTGACGTAGCAGCCACTTTCTAGACTGTGGTCAATTAGTGTTGAAAAGGGGCTCCACACCCAATTGGAATCTGGGTCAAGACACCAGGGAGAATAGGGTTCAAGCCATGCACTCGAAGTTCATCACAGCACCAACGCAAAGCTCCTATTCCCTCTCACTCTATCCTTACTTGTAAAGTCAGCTTAAAAAAGACTGAGGAAATAAAGTCTACCCCAGCCAGAAGCAGCCAATCTCACCAGCAGAATGTACTGTTACCTACAGCCATAGTCCCAGTGGCAGGCTTGTTTAGCCATCCTTGTGCCAGCTCATTATTCCTAGTAGAAATCACTCGCAATGTTTCTTCTCTGTGGTGACTAAAAACATGTACTGGCAACAAATGAATTCCAGTCTTTGGCCTCATAACCAAGCTCAATAATATGATCATTATATTTAAATATCAGGTGGCCTTCTGCTTTCAGCACCAGTTGCAGAAAGATGTTAGATTGTCACCATTTGTATTTTATGTGCTTTTTTTTAAAGCTGACTTCACAAGAAAGGATACAGTGAGAGGGAATAGGGCCTTTACATTGATAGCTTTGACCAACTTCCAGTGCATGGCTTAAAAATCGATCTCATTCTTTAGGTAAATATAAAAGAATGTCTAAGATTGCAGAAAATGTTTTGCTGATGACATGCTCATGAGGGGATTGCATAATATATCATTTCTTTTATTCATTAATGGAATGTAATTATTACTAGTTAGGCCAACATATCCTTAATGGCATATCCCTAACTGCTATTGAGAAGGTCTTTGCAATCTACCTCTTGAACCACTGTAGTCCATGTGGTGTATGGACACCCACAATCTACTTGTAAGGAAGTTCCAGGTTTTCCAATCCAGCAACAATGAAGGAGTGGCAACATATTTCCAAGTCAGGATGGTGTGTGGTTTGGAGGGGAACATGCAGGTTGTGATATTTCCATGTATCTACTGCTCTCGATCATCTACAGGGTCTAGTTTGTGTGTTTGGAGCTTCTGTCTAAGGAGTTCTGACGAGATGTTGAGTTCCTGGCGAAACTAAAACAGCTGGTGGTGATTGGGAAAACAAATGGGCCATCACAACCAGATTTGGGTGGCATGGTGGCTCAGTGGTTAGCATTGCTGCCTCACAGTGCCAGGGACCTGTGTATGATTCCATCCTTGGGCAACTGTCTGTGTGGAGTTTGCACATCCTCCCTGTGTCTGCACACGTTTCTGCCTGGTGCTCAGGTTTCCTCCCACAGTCCAAAGATGATTGGCCATGCTACATTGCCTGTCGTGCCCAGGGGTGTGTAGGTTAGGTGGATTAGCTATGGGAAATGTGGGATTACAGGGAAAGGGTAGGTGGATGGGTCTGGATGGGATGCTTTTCGGAGGGGCGATGTGAACTTGTTGGGCCAGATGGCCTGCTTCCACTCTGTGCGGATTCTATGATTCTATGATGAATTGAAATCTTTCTGAACCCAGCAAGACCAGATCACCGTACAGGTCAGCATTTTATTATGGGGAGCAAGAGTGATTGTCTCGAGCAAAATTTGCTGCCAGATACTGGCTGAACATCACCAGCGTCATCCAGAGGTGTCCAAAATGAAGATATTGGTGAAAATCTAGTGGCCAGGATAGGATGCAAACATAGCTGTGTTGGTTAGGCAGTGCCCAGAGTGCCAACAAAGTCAAAAATAACTGCCAACAGCTCCCCACGTTCATGGAATGTCCTGGTAAACCCTGGACTTGGGTACATGTCAACTATGCCGGTGCTTTCATGGGCTCAATGTTCTTAGTCATTGTGGATGCCCGCTCAAAGTGGTTGGACATGCATAGAGTTCATTCAACAAACATGGGGACAATGATAGGAAAGCGGTGAGCATCTTTTGCAATACACAGACTCTATGAAGTGTTGGTCACAGACAATACACCCATCATTTACCAGGATGGAATTTGAGTATTTCCTAAAGTTGAATGGCATTTGGCATTTAAGGGCAGCTCCATACTATCCATCAACCAATGGTCTGACAGAAAAAGCAGTCCAAACTTTTAAGGCAAGCTTAAAGAAACAGCCTACAGTCTCACCAGATACCAAACTTTCCTGGTTCCTCTTTGATTATCGGACCACCCCACATAGCCAGATCCTCAGAACAGCTGGAAAGGCTGTCGGAACCCAGGGATTCTTCTCCTCCCTCTAGTGTCGAAGAAACCTCAGAGTCTGAGATGGACATGATGTATGTCACAGCCTTGATGCTTTTACCACCTGAAGAAGAAGATGAATTTCTTCTGTGATGTTCGAGGTGCAAGAGATGGGCTATGGACTGGTATATACCACCCATATCCAAGGCTGAGTTTGAGGAAGCAGACTGTAAAATGCCCCAGGTGAGGATACAAGTAAAAGAACAGGCCTATGTCCCTGGACTTAAAGGGTGAGGGATGTAGTGATTGGAATGAGGTCAGCCAGGTGGAGCTTGTAGAATACGAGTTCCCTGACTGGGGTTGTTGACCTGGTTCAATTAGGGAGCCCTGGCTGACAGATATAGGAGTTCTGTTCACTTTGGGAGCTGGCTCTGAGGAAACTGGACCAGTGTCAGGGACTATGCACATGTAAGTAAAGAGTGAGTAGGCGATGGGATACTGGCATCTGTGGAGCTATTTCAGTAGCTTTGCCGAGATGACACCTGATTTTTTGGTATGCCTGATGCTGCTTGTAGCATATCATACTGCAGTCTTTGTTAAGCCAGCATTGACCTCCTCTCTGCCTTGGTGATCATCATGGAGTGCAGGATACAATAGGCCTTGAGCTTATAAATTGTGGTCTGAATACAATGCTTGCTGCTGCTGATGGTCCTTAAAACCTCATGGATGGCCAGTCTTGAGTGATTAGATCTGTCCCATTCAGCACCGTGGTTCTGCCTGAAGACATGATAGAATAGAAATTTATCGTCTCGTGGAAGTTTACATGAAAAATACAGTGAAAAGTTTATACATTTCCCCTCCGTAACACCAACATCAATGACAGAAGTTATACATTATAATAAATAAAAGTGCAAATTAAGACAAAGTTCATTACAGTTCAGGTAATGACTGCTGGGCTTGTGGAGAGTCAATTTAGGTACAATGGAATACCCTGATTATGCAGTTGGGATGAGACTGCCACACCAGGCCGCTTGATACTAGGCTGGAAGCCTCTGCTGAAAAAGACCTCCTCCCAGGCCACTGGAATAACTGGACACCAAAGACAAGGAAGACCTCTACACAGGGACAAGACTGCCACACTGGGAGACTGCCACAATGCAAGACCGCCCCATAGGGAGACTGCCACACAGGGCCGAGACCACTATTTTCCTCCTTCAGGTGCTCGAACCTAGCTGCAGACCTGGAACCCTGGCTTAGCCTGCGAGTCTGGAGCCAGGGAGTCAGCCCATGACCTGCTCCTTGACCAGCTCATCCTGGCATTGCTGCCGATGCCACCCAGTGGCTCAAAAGGAAAGAAAACGAAGATAAAAGAAAAATGAAAGAGAAGAAAGGGAAAGAAAGCCAGCTGGAACAGATGAGCCCTGGCTCAGTACCCCCACTCTGCTGCCATCTTGAATAAAGAGATGTGAAGACAGGACTACAGCTCTAAAAGGTGGTTACTCTTACTAATACCATCATGGACATATAAACCACTTTGAAGCCACTTCTGCTGGTTACGTCCTAATTCGCCAGTAAAATAGTGATGGTGTTGCCTGGGACATTGTCTGTAAGATACAATTCTGCAAGAATGACTTTATCAGACTGTTACCCGAATCATCCATGAGATAGCTCATTTAATTTTGTCTCAAGTAAGGAGGTCTTTGCAGGGTTGACAGAGCTGTGTGTTCTCTAGTTTTCTTTTTCCTGTTCCTTGGTCAATCCTGCCATTCCGTTCAGTTTCTTTACTTTTATCAGAATGTGTTGCAGTTATGTACATTGGAGTATTAGAGGGTATTTAAGAGAACATCATTGTGCATAAGATAGGGCCATATGTAGGCCAGACCTGGTGACGATGGTAGTTTTCCCAAACCAGGTGAATTTTTAGAATTACTGACCATTAGATTAGCTTTTATTTCAAGACTTATTAACTAGACCATTTACCAAATGGCATAGAGAGAGTACACTTGTCCACTGATAATACCTATGCCAGCACTTCCCCACTGTCATTTGTTAGCTAATCCTGAGGTAATGGTGATTTTTTGTGGTCATGTTAAACAGATGACAAAGAATTGACAGCCGCTTTCGATAACTTTCTCAAGTTTTATTTTTATTAAAGCAGAAACTCCTTGCACAGACCTGGCCCTGATTGGTTGTATGTGTTTGATTACCAGTGGAGACATCCCAGACCATTAGTTGCGTGTTGGGCCTATGAAATCAGAGTCTCCTGTTTAGTGATCTGTAAAGTAAAGTCACCGTAGCCCTAACAGACCATAAAGCTGCTCTCTCATTAGAGGAAGAGAAACGACTGGTGGTTTCTTAACCTGAGGGTCACCGTGCCATAGGCAAGGGGAGAGGATCAATTGGACAGTCCTTCATGGAAACGTCAGCCAGTGCAGGAATTGAATTTACACTGTTAGTAGCACTCTGCATGGTAAACCAACAGTACAGCCAATAGAGCTGACCAACCCCTGATCTGTATTGATGACAGAAAAATCATAGAATAGAATATCACAGAATTCCTACAGTGTGGAAACAGGCCCTTCGGCCCAACAAGTCCACATCGGCTCTCTGAACAGCATCCCACCCAGACTCACCTCCCTACCCTATCCCTGTAACCCTGCATTTCCCATGGCTAATCCACCTACACACCTCTGGATACTACAGGCAGTTTAGCATGGCCAATTCACCTAAACTGCACATCTTTTGGACTGTGGGAGGAAACCGGAGCACCTGGAGGAAACCCACGCAGAAAAGGGGCGAACGTGCAGACTCCACACAGACAATCGCCTGAGGCTGGAATTGAACCTTGGCCCTTGGTGTTTTGAGGCAGCAGCCCAGGAGTGCCCCCAAGAACCTAATTTGACTATTACCAGTAGGCTCATATCCACTCCAGGAAAAGGCCCAATTATATCATCATGGGTCAAGGATAAAAATACTACACTTATCACAAAGAGAGGTTGGCCTCTGATGTAATAGCTTATTTATAATGGTATTTGAGACTGAAGTATCATCAACAGTGTTTGTTAGCTATCCACAACTCGCTTTGAACTGGGTGACCTCCCCTGCATTTCAGGGAAGAGTCAATGAGGTACGTGATGTCAGATAAAGAAAGCTCTTCCCTAATGGATGAATTTAATTGTGACTGTTAAGATGGTATTTTGCACCCAGGGAACAAAGCATTTGCTTAAAAGGAAGTGAGGTATTGAATTTAATATTTTTTTGAGAACTCATTGCTTTTTTATTCATGCAGGAGGTGTGGGCTTCATTGGCTACGCCAGCATTTATTGCTCACCACTATGTTGTCCACGAGGTGGTGGAGGTGAGCAACCTTCTCGAATCACTTTAGTCTCTAGTGTAGTTAGATCTACAATGCTGTTGGTGAGGAAGTTCCAGGTTTTTAACCCTGCAACAGAAAAGGAAGAACAATATAGTTCAAATAGAATGGCTTGTGGCTTGGAGGGGAACTTGCGGGTGGTGATGCTCCCGTGTATCTGCTGCCCTTGTCCTTCTAGGTGGTAGTGATTGTGAGTATGGAAGGAGCTGTCCAAGGAGTGTCAATGAATTTCTGCAGTGTATCTTGAAAATACTACACACTGTTGCTACTGTGAATCAGTGGTGAAGGGAGTGAATATTTGTGGATGTAGTGCCAAACAATTGGTCTGCTTTGTTGTGGGTGGTATCAAACTTCTTGAGTGTTGTTGGAGCTGCACTCAATCAGGCAAGTGAGGAGTGTTCTGTCACACTCCTGACTTGTGCCTTGAGGACAGGTTTTGGAATTGGAGGTGAGTCACTCACTGCAGGATTCCTAGCCTCTGACCTGCTCTTGTAGCCACAACATTTATATAACTAGTCCAGTTCAGTTTCTGGTTGATGGTAACCCCTAGGATATTGATAGATTTCACAGATATAGTTTATTTGTGCGTGATTTTAAACATGTTGGATCAAATTGGCTAAAGAAGCTTGCACCTGCATGGGGAAAGATAGATTTGCATTTCATAAAACGTTCTTTTTCTGTTGCAAAGACCAACCAAGTACTTGCTTCTGAGAACATTGCTTTCTTTTTTGTTTTTCTACAAATGGTTTGTTCTTAAAAAAGAATTGTGGCATGCAGAGCATCATCAAAATCAGTAATGATAGTCGTGATCTTGTGGAGGTAAAATTGGCGGCCTTGCATATTCAGCATAATCTCAACCTACTGGACTTCTACAATGTCTCAAGAACATGTCAGAAAGTGAACACATGAATTTTGATTAAGAACCTGACATCTGTTTGCATGTGTCTATGTTTTGCATTATATAATAACATTGTAGTGTTGAATTCCTCAAATCAATCACATGCCCAGATTTCAGATACTGGTGATCGCAGCCCAGTCAACTATTCAGATTCAGAAAACAATCAGATCCTGGAAACATCTCTGTGCTGTCAACTTTCATTAGTTTAGTTGAAAAAACTCTCATCATATTCTACTAAAACAAAGTATAAAAGAATTAAATTGCAGACAGTGATTGTTACAATTGTATTCTCCTTAAGAACAAAGAAGCCATTGAAAAAAATGTTTCAGCCATGCCAATGAAGATCAAGAAAGGCCACGTTTTTCTTCTTGCATCTTCTTTTCTTTCATCAATTTTAATAATCTTATTTATATGTAAAAAATTGGAATATTTACATTAAGATTATCTCTTCTGCCCGTCTGTCCTTCTCATCCACAACATTGACTGCCTCGAACAAATGTTCCATTCTGCTAAAGCTGGGAAATAGAGTTTGCTGACGAAAATACTGATCACATGCCAACGTTTACAGACAGTAAACACTGAGTTTATTGCATGCTAATAAGCACACAGCAAAATGTGACTCATCAAAATGTGTTGAACTCCTGCAATAAACCATTGGAGGGATTGTGGATGTGGGGGTGGAAATGGGGGTGTCAAGCACAGACATTATGAAACATAAGCCTGGATTTTTCTCTGGGAAGCTAACCATTTTAAACCAATATTTATTACTGTCCCAAGGAAAATAGGCAGGAAAGCCTACCAATAAACCCCACTCCTATGTCTGACTTCTGAAGCATATTCCCTCCCCACACTGGCACAGATTCCATCTGATCAACTTTTGCCCATCATTCTGCGTTTAAGTGATGAAAATGAAGAACGCTTCAACCATCAATTCACTTACCTTCCTTTTGCCTTGGTGCTGTACATAATGAGAAGATAAGTTAGAAGGATGTGGTATTACTTTAGATGCGTGTGAGACAGAGAAAAAAAAAATCAACAATCTAGTCATTTCTTTCTTACCTTACCAACATTTTTTTTCGTGAGCAGCAAGAGTTCATATAAATCCATGAAACCATTTGTAGTGTCCAGAGGCTTTAAGCTCCTTCAATGACAATCCCTCTGTTTCCAAAGCTGCAATTATTACTTCACTGAAGCACAAAGAGGTTTATTCTCATCCATTTGGCTAGTTTCATTTCTGGGATTATATATTTGGAATTATGATTTATTGTTCATTTTAATGGGTGGAAAATCCTTTAAAAACATGCACCTGAAATTCTGCTCTGCACTATTGGTGAGTGAGGCTTCCTGTAGGGAACGTGATTTTGTAAAATTGGCCATTTTAAAAATATAAATGTTAACATGCCTGGGATCATTTGTGGCTGGACCAGAAATAACATCTCAATAATACTGAAGTACATCTAGTGCTTGGAAATCTTTCAAAAGTTTAAATAAATCAAGCTGGTAAACCACTTAAGGGTTTGCCATTTCCTATAAGTGATTCAAAATAATCTTCTTATGACAGTTCAATGCATAATTCAGAATTACTTAATATGTAGTAATAATAGTGTGCTTCATTCTTTATACACTTGATATGATTACTTTCTAAATGGGAGCTATGAAGATGAAAACAGGTACAAACTTTAACTTAGATATTGTTTGCAGACCTCGAGTAGCATTTTACTTAGAGCCTAAAACTAAATGTTGCTGCTTGGCCGATCTTTCTTGTATACACCATGAGGAATAAACACTGCAGTATATCGGCTTTTCTGTCTTAATTAGACCTATTATTAATTATTCTAGTCAAAATGTGAATACTTCCTCCAATGATTTAGCTGAATAAGTAGGAAGTTAAGGTAAAAGAAAAAGTTATAGATTAATAATTATTTTAACATGTCAAATTGTTTCAAAGCAGTTCATAACGTGGATTACTTTCTGGAGGGCAGTCCCAGTTGTTGAACCTTTGCATCATCGGATCTAGAAATGTACTTTACTTTTATCAGGCATTATTCAAAAACATGGAACACAGAACACAGACAAGGAAGACACTGTTCTGTAGGTATAATTCCCATCACCTGACTCTAATTAACCTCTGTTTGAAAACATGACCTTGGTCATCTTCTACTCACCATTTGGCCCTCTGCACTTTAATAAAATGTAGATGTGTGAAGACAAAAAGGGTATCTTTCTACATGTGTGTGTTTCCAGTTCATCCTATCTTGGGCAATTGAGCAGCCCCCAAGGTATTTGTATGGATATTTAATTTAGAGGATAGCATGAGTTTATACCAATGTCCATATTGACAAAGGAAGAGACATTCTCCTTAAATCTATGTCTGGCATTTACACAGAGTGCTGAATTTTTACTCCAGTCCTTGGCAGTCTAATCCTTATATTACTTTGCATTATACCTTTGTTTTACTTCTAAACATAAAAAGAGGATTTCCTTATGAAGTTGTTCATGTATATTTGAACTGTTCTCTGCCATTGTTTCCAAGTAACTGTCTAATTTTTAGGAGACTTATTCATGAGGGAAAATAAAATCTGAACAAACCTATTTTATTTTCCTTTTTCATCGGTCTCCGTCTGTGTTATATTTCTGAGATAGTGCATACTTAATTTTTTGAAAACTTTTATAATTGAATTATGAAAGTGGTAGATAGTAATTATGAATAATTGTGTAACCCTACTTTAAACTCATGCAAACTAAACAAGTTTTGAGCATGTACTCGTATTCATTAGTAAGTATTTTACTTACTACTTTTTCTATACTCTATCAGTACAGATGTATGTTTCATTGATGATGCATTATCAACTTCAGAATGTTTCTCATTGCTATGTCAAATTTTGTCATACTAACTTTGACGGACGGGTTAGTTTTCAGTACATACTTAATTATACTTGCAATTAGTCACCGTTTTTGGAAAACTTGTAGCTTAATATGAACATATGGCAATTCTTTTGGATAGTTTATGGTTTCCACTATATAACAGACACTGGGTAGCGTTATGCCATGGGACCAGAAGCTCTGGCTTCAAGTCCTATTCTAGCACTAGATTCCCCAAGAAGGTGTGGCCAAACTCATAAATCATTCCAATATATGTCAATGGCAGGGATAAGGGTGGGGAGAGATTCCTGGTCAACCATGTGACGGAAAGAAAATTGGAATCTCTACCATTATATTCATAGCTTCCAATAACAACATGCTTGGAAAAGTGCACACTTCCACTGCAACTCCCTGTCCTAACTCAGTTGGCTCAGTGGTGGATAAGTGCCAACAGCATGAGGTTTAATCCCTGTTCCTGCTGGCATAGATTTAGACTTGCCTCTTTGCGCTCACCGTGGTGGAGATTCCAAAACTGTGGGTTAGATTTGCCTTTGGGTAGGGAACTGAAGAAGAATAGAAGTGCTGTAAATGTGTTTTATTCTTTCAAAGGATGTGAGCATCACTGGCTGGCCAGTGTTTTTTGGCCATCCCTAATTGTTCTTGAGAAAGTTTTAATGATCTGCCTTCTTGAATGCTGCTATCCTTGTGCTGTAGGCACACTGACAATGCTGTTAGGAAGGAGTTCTAGGATGTTGACCCAGCTACAGTGAAGCCATAATGGTATATTTCCATGTCAGGATGGTGTGTGGTATGGAAGGGAAGTTGCAGGTGGTTGTGTTTCCATGTAGTGCTCCCCTTGTTGTTTAAATTGGTAGAGTAAATGGATATGGAATTTACCTTCAAAAAATATCAGAGTGTTGGTGCAGTTCACCTTATAGATGGCATGCACTGCTGCCATTGTGTGTCAATGGTGGACAAAGTAAATGTTGAAGTTGGCAGTTGAATGCTAATCAAACAACAGCATTTTCCTTGATTGAACTGAGTTTCCTGAGTGTAGTTAGAGCTGCACTAATCCAAGCAAATGGAAAGTATTCTATGATGCTCCTGAGTTGCTGTTAGCAAATGGTAAACAGGCTTTGGGAGACAGGTAGTGAGTTGACCTAATAGTTGTAGGCACAGCACTTATATGAATAGCCCAAGTCAGACTCTGGTCATTAACATCCTCCAGAAAGTTGATAATGAGGTTTCAGCAATGGTGATTGCCCATGGCTTGCTGCATTTCGGCATGGACTGCTTCAGTTTGTGAGGAATTCAAAAAGGTGCTGAACATTTTGTAATCATCAGTGAACACCATCATTTCTGATCTTATGATGGTGGGAAGGTCATTGATAAAGCAGCTGGAGATGGTTGGGCCTCAGACATTGCTCTGAGGAACTCCTGCACTGATGCAAAAACAGAAATTGTTGGAGAAACTCAGTATGTCTGGTGGCATTTGTGGAGGGAGAGCAAAGTTAACATTTTGAGTCCAGTGACCCTTCAGAACTGAACTGAACTCCTGCACTGACGCTTTGGGATGGAACTGATCGATGTCAAATCCAGTGATTTCCTGTAATTTTCTCTTCAATATCCTACTTCTTTTCATCATCCCCATCATCAGTTCCCTCACTTAACAGAGAAGATATTTCATCCCTCCTAATCCTGACACCATGTTGATAGTTAACTTTTTCCTCCTCTCCATGACCCTTTGAATGAGGTATGCATTATGGACTTACTCTGCAAAGTGTCCCATTGATATCTGCCCATCATTGAGGGTTCAGCTTGCTGTCAGTCCCTCAAATGTCTTATATTACACTGTTAATATGTGCTTGTTTCATTTGTAACAAGATTGAATGAAGGAGATGAAGACCAACATTTGGGACCTATTCCTTAGGTCAAATCAGACAGCTAACAGAATAGATCTTCTGGTAACACCTTGGCAGAATTGAGTGCAGACTTTAGAACAGGAAACACAGTGGGTGGGCGTATATATAGTACGATGGGGTGCTCAGAGTGAAGTTCTGACAGCAGGAAAATGCATGGTATGATAAGAAATGAAGCAGAAAAAGCTCATTGTGTGCATGAAGCCTGCATCCCTATTTGACGAGATTCATCTGATTGCGGCCATAAATTCACTTTCCTGCATCCTCCTAACCCTTGATTCACTTGTCTGTCAAAGTCTATCTAACTTAGCCTTGAAAATATTCAATGGACCAACATCCTCTGTGCTCTGTGAAAGAGAGTTTCACTGTCTGACAACCCTTTGAAATATAGAATTCCTCATCATCTTTGCCTTTAAGAGGAGATCTTCAAACGTAGGAATATCCTTCAAGCATTACGTCTCCTCAGAATTCTACATGCTTCAATGAGATGACCCTCATCTTCTAAACTCCAGTGAATGTAGGTCCAACCCACTGAATATTTCCTTATCAGACAATCTTTGATTTTGGGATTCAGCCAATTGAATCTTCTTTGAACTGATTCCAGCACATGTTCCTCCTTGGGTGAGGTGACCAAAACTTTATGCGGTACTCTGGGAATGGTCTCACTAATGCCCTGTAGATTGCAATAACGGCTAAAATTTCATTTATGTTCCTGATTACATGCATGCTAACTTTTGTGTTTTATGTATGAGGGCACCTAAATTCCTCTATATAGGAGAATTCTGTAGTCAAACTGTATTTAAATTACATTCTGCTTTTCTATTCTTCCTGCCAATGTGGAAACTTAACATTTTCTTGCGTTATATTCCACCTGACAATTTTTTGCTCACTCGTTTAACCTATGAATAGTCAATTAATAGTCAATTTTTTCATCTTACTTCAGAATTTCCTTTCCTAACTATCGTTGTATCAGTATCATCAGCAAATTCGGCGACATGCATTCTGTTTCTTCATCAAATTCATTGATAAAGATCCTAAATAGTTAAGGCCCCAAAACTGATTCCTGTGGTATTCCTCTCGTTACAATTTTCCAAAATGAATAAGTTATCACAACTCTCTTTGCTATTCATTAGCAATATCATTCCCAACACTGTGGGCCCTTAAAATATGTGGAATTTTAATGAATGACTTTTGAAAATCAAAATGCACATTAGCTACTGGTTTCCCCTTTAACCACCCTGATATTTACATCTTCAAATAATTTGTCTAAGGTTGTCAATTTCCATTTCACAAAATCACGTTGAATCTGCTTGAGTGAAATTTGATTTCCTAAATGTTCTGCTACTACCTCCTTAATAATGGATTCTAGCACTTTCCCAATGACAGATTCTAGACTAGTTTCTCTATAGCTTCTTGCTTTACAGACAAATGAATTAGGAATACAATTGGCCATTTGGCCCCTCAAACATGATCTGCCTTAAATAAGATCATGACCAGTCTGATGTGTTTCAAATTCGGCAAGACCATTTATTCCTGATAAGCTTTGATTCCCTGACTGAATAAAATCTATCTAACTTTACCTTAAAAATATTTAATGATTCCACATCCACAGCCCTCTAACGTAGAGGGTTTCAAAGTTACACAACCATCTGAAAGAAAAGCATTCTCATTTTTTCAGTCTTAAAAGGATGACTTGTAACTTTTAAACTGTGTCCCATAGTCTGGACTCAGCCACAACAGGAAACGTCATATCCTTGTCCACGATCTCTTTCAAGATCGTTCACGGCCATTATATTCTTCAATTAAGTCATTCCCAGCTTTTACAAACTCCAGTGAAAATAAGCCCAGTCTGTCAATCTTTCCTCATAAGGCAACCCGTTCATTCCAGTTATCAATTTAACAATTTAATAAACCTCCTTTGAAATGCCTCCAATGCATTTACATCCTTTCCTTAAAAAATGAGACCAGAATTGTACAGAGTATTTGAGATATAGTCTCATCAATGCCCTATATAATTGAAACATAATATCCTTATTTTCTATTCAATTCCTCTTGTATTAAAGGATAGCATTCTGTTAGCCTTTTCACTCATTTCTGAACCTGTATACTAACTTTTTTGTGACTCATGCACTAGAACACTTAGATCCTAGCCTCTGATTTCCTGTTTTTGCCTACCTCCTTTGAATAGAAGGATTACTTTTACTATTTTCCAGTCTTTTGGTCCTTTTCCAGACTATAGTGATTTAAAATTAACACGGATGCATCTATTACCTTCATTAGCCGTGTCTTTTAAGACTATAGAATGAAGTCCATTAGGACTCAGGGACTTGTCAGTCCACAGTTCCATTGGTTTGCTCAGTATCACTTGCCTGGTGATTGTAATTTCAATAAGTTCTTCTCTTTCTTCCACTTCGTGACTTACAGCTATTACTGTCATAGTTTTTGTATCCTCAAAAGTGGAACCAGCATTTTATCTGCCATTTCCTTAACATCTAACATGAGCCAGAGAACCAACACTCAATTCAGTTTGCTTTAACTTCATTCTTGTATTAAGCTGTTAGGCATTTTTTACCATCCTTTATATTCTGACCAATCATTTAACATGTCACTCAACTTTACACAATTATATTCTTTCTCCTTAAATTTGGTGCTTCCCTCAGCTTCTTATGGTGACCATGGATAGTGAGTCTTACTCTTGGAATTTTATGGAACTTTATGGTAAGAATATACTTATTCTAACTATTCAGAAATATCCCATTAATTGTCTGCCACTGCTTCTCTATTGATCTATCTGCTAACCTGGTACCCCAGTTCGCTTCAGCAAACTCAGCTTTCATATTAAGGTAGTTGCACTAATTTAAGTTTAAAATGCTTTCATTAGACAGACTCCTCTCCTCTTCAAACTGGATGTAAAATTCAGCCCCGAAGACCAGAAGGAATAGGAACAGAAATAGGCCATTCAGCCCCTTGAGCCTGGTCTGCCATTCAGTAGAATCATGGATGATTTTCTTTTATTCATTCACTCAATGAGGGCATTGCTGGTTAGGCAGTATTTATTGCCCATCCCTAATTGCCCAGAAGGCAGTTCAGAGTCAACCACATTGCTGTGGGTTTGGAGACACATGCAGACCAGACCAGGTAAGGATGGCTGTTTCCTGCCCGAAAGGACATTAGTGAACCAGGGAGGGTTTCCTCCCCTAACAATTGACAATGGATTCATGGTCATCATTAGACTCTTAATTCCAAGATATTTAGTGAATTTCAATTCCACCATGGCAGGATTCAAACCCTGGTCCCCAGAAAGCTTTCAGGGTCTCTGGATTAACAGTCCAGAGATAATACCTCTATGCCATCACATCCCTCAGGATCTGACATTTCTCACATCCACTTTCCTGCCCTTTCCTTGTAACGCCTGATTCCCCTACTGATCACAAATCTATCAGAAACGTTCTGATGACTGCTGCCTTTACTTTGAGGATATTTAGTAATCCTGACTCATTGCACAATACCAAGTCAAATAAAATCCGCTCCCTTGTTGGCTCTAAGACATAAGAAACAATCTCAGAAGCATTCTACTAACGTCATATCCAGGCTACTATTTTCCTGTTTTTCGTAGATTAAAGTGACCTATGATTATTGCCATCCCTTTATCACAAGCACCTAATATCTCTTCTTGTGTATTTCATCCTTCATTTGTGTTTAGCATTAGTATGGATTACTGATATAAATGATTCATTTCCCCTACTGTTTCTCATCTCCACCCAAACCAATTCTATAGCCTAACCTCCTGAACCAGGGTTATCTCTAACTATTGCACAATACTATGTTAGATTAAAAGTGGTATCCCTTCACCTTTACCTAGCTTGCTTTCTTTTTAATTGTGATATGCCCCTCAATGTTCAGAATCTAATCTTTGTCATCTTGCATCCTCATCTCCATGACAGCCATTGGGTCATATTTATTTACTTCAATGTATGATATCAATTTGTTTACTTAAGTTAGTTCTAACATTCAAAACAAACTCTTAGAGCTTCTAAGAACTTCTCTCTTAGTTCTACCAATGCAATTGACACAAATGTGGACTTATGACTGCTAGATCCTTCACTACTACTGCAGGTTTCTCTCCAGTCCTGTGCAAATATACCAAACCCTGACAGTTGGCAAGAAGCACAGCCATCTGTACTAATCCTCTTTGCTGCAGAGAGAACTGTCAATCTCTTTCACTAGAGATAACAAAGTGTAGAGCTAGATGAACACAGCAGGCCAAGCAGCATCAGAGGAGCAGGAAAGCTGACGTTTCGGGCCTAGACCCTTCTTCAGAAATTAGCATTATTTTAATGCTAATTAAAATTGTGAATTAATTAACACAATTGAAGTGGCAGGGTAGATGTTGTTCTATGACTGCTGAATTTCGGAGATTTTGAATGCTAACGTCATCCAGAGGAAACACATCATCAGGAACTATTTGCAGCTTGCAGTAACTTTGGATCTGAGTTAGTGGGCTGGAG
>NC_063332.1:101775817-101813963 GCF_021869965.1 Rhincodon typus
CTCCAGCCCACTAACTCAGATCCAAAGTTACTGCAAGCTGCAAATAGTTCCTGATGATGTGTTTCCTCTGGATGACGTTAGCATTCAAAATCTCCGAAATTCAGCAGTCATAGAACAACATCTACCCTGCCACTTCAATTGCGTTAATTAATTCACAATTTTAATTAGCATTAAAATAATAAACACTACACCTCACAGTCAGTTTGGTAAAATTTATTAAAACCAATAGATTTTTTGATGAAGTCGGAATGTGTTCTGATGTAGGGTCACTGGATTTGAAACGTTAACTCTGTTTTTTCTCTCCACTGTTTGACTTCTTAAGTTCCTCCAGCATTGTCTGTATAGTTTTGTTAAAGAACTTACGATTACTAATAAATGATGGTGGCTAAGAGCTTTAAAAATTACTCTTTTCCAAAACCAGTAATGTACACACAGTCCCTAAGAGCAGTTATTCACAAATCAGTCAACCCAACTTAATTTGTGATCTCACTTTCTGATTATTTTCTCTAAACAGGGCTTCTCCAGAAGCTACAGCTGTTAAACCCACTGGGCCCTTAAGTCTGGGCCTCAATATACCCTCTGCCTTGTTACTGTATTATAGCTAAAGTTTCTGCCTTGCTCCTTTTGCTGAATAGTACACTGCAAAGTTCTAATTCACTGGGACATTTCAAGAATCCAAGGAATTTTGGAAGATGTATTCACTATTTCTATAACCACTTCCTTTAAGATCCTAGAGAGGATGGAGGCCATCAGGTATTGTGGCCTTACTAACCTTTAGTCCCATTATATTCCCTGACACGTTTTCTCTAGTGTTCATTGGTTTCTTCTTTCAACAGCATCTTCAGATTCCATGCTCTCTGTCACTTTAAAAGACAAGGGCAGCAAACAGATGGTAACAACATCATCTGAGCATTCCCATCCAAGACACACATCATCCCAACTTGGAACTGTGTTGCGGTTCCATCTCTATTACTTGGCCAAAATCCTGAAATCCCTTCATAACAGCACTGCAGATATACCTCCATCCCAATTCCTGCAACAATTGAAGAAGGTGGCTGATGACTACATTTTCAAGGGCAACTAGGAATGGACAATCAATACTGACCTAACCAGTGAGGGTCACGGACTATGAATAATTTTAAAAAAAGTTCCTTTCTCCCTTTTGCCTCTTGATCTTCTACCAGTCTAACGATCCTTTTTGTATCTTCTGTCTTGAAGACAGATACATTTTCAAAGTCTCTGCAACGTCCATGCTTTCCATTATTAATTCACTGGTTTTTCCCATTAAGGGAGCATTGCTTACTTTAGCTTCTCTGTTCCTTCTTATATGCATGGAGGAGATTTTACTGCCTGTTTTTATATTCCCTTTTAGTTCTCTCTTATACTTCAAATTTTCCTTAGCGATTATGTTTTTAGTCATTGTTTGCTTTAAAAAAAATCTCAAAGTACTGGTCTACCATTAATCTGTGCAACATTGTACATCAATTCATTCAATTTGATATCATCCTTAACTTATTTAGTTGGCAAATGAAAGCACATTCTTCTTGTTGCATGTTGTTTTCTCAATAGAATATATCTTCGCTGAAGATTATGAATGGCTGAAGTGTACTATTTTTGGCTAAATCTAAGTTGCATCAGAGTTTCTGAATAGATTTCTGCTGCAAGGCAGAGCAGGTTTTCTACCTGTACCTTATTGAACTTATCGACCTAACCATTAACAACGTAACCAAATCCCTCCTCACACCCATGCCTGGTCCAGTCTGATTCCAGTATCATTTTACCATGCACCATATCCAGAACAATATGCCACTCAGTGGATATCCACCAAAAAAACTGGCATCCCTTGCAAGGCGCTAAAGCTAAAAGGGTACTGTGCACCCGGATCAGAACTGGCATTCTGGAGCTGCCTTGATTGTTAACTTGTCAGAAAAAGGGATGTTGGCATCCCGATTCAATGACAGGGACCTATAGGTCCTGGCGAGAGGGTAATGCTCTTGTTGGAGGATTGGTACACAAGGCTATGCCCATGAGACGCTGACAGCTTGATCCGTAATTGCCACCCAGATCAAAGCCATCTTCACGGTCGAGAGGAGTGGACAGTAGTGCTGTAATGGGAAGGAGGGGAAGAAAAAGACTATAGACAACACCTTGGTGGCAAGAGTGACAATGAATTGTAATTGAGTTTGCAGTTTTTAGATGGTTGTTGCTGCTTTAACCTTACATCTGGTTGTCAGTCTCTGTGCAGGTTCGAGTGGCTCGGTAACAGCATCAGGCATGGCCACGGTTTCATGGACGAAGGTCTGTGCTGAGAACCGTATGCTGCTTCTTACTCTGGTTCTGGGGATACAAATAGCACTTTGAACTTTGATTTATTCAGACCCTCACTCTTAAACGACCTATTTCACAGCTGAAGTCTACCGCACTGAACCTCTCCCGCACCCTATGTTAAACAGCATTTCATCTGTTTTGGCAGGGTTGGTTGCCGTTTAATAATGGCATCAGCTCCTGCACATCCATCTGATAAAGCAGGATTGCTGGTATGACTTCTGCCTTGCTGTATAATTCAATGTGCCTCATGCACTCCAAACATTTAAATGCCCACCTTCTGCATGTTGTGCTCGGGTGACTGCTTCCTCACCCTGCAGCAGTGCTGCTAACCATAGATGGGCTGTAGCCACGAGAAGCCTGCATCACCCTGACTGAATTCTGCCTGCTGTAAAAGTGGAGGATGATCTAAGAATCTGAACGCAAGTAAATTTCTGTTAGGGGACAAAACACCACATTCCTTAAACTTGTGAGTTACAGTCCATTTTAAACTCAGTGCAGCATGAAAGGTGATTTGGGCAGGTGTTCATTTTAGAGGGGGAATAGCCTAGAGTTTCCAAAGTCACAAGGCAGATTGTCAAGTTTGTCATTTTGCCTGTCTCTTTAAGACCTTTTCTGACATTGGCATATGGCCCTGGGGAAGGGTTTGTCATGGTTACCTTTCCATACGCCATCATTTCTTTTGCTTCGTTCAATTGAGACCCAGCAGTCTTTCTCTTGCTTGCGACATCACATCCAAGAGATTTGGCCTCATTATGTTGTGCTTTGTTTTTTCCTGCTTCCTTCCTTTCTTTGAGTGCCTCTGCCAGGCTTTCCACTTGACAACGTGCTTCAGAAGTGCCATAAAACCTCTGAGGAGTCATCTACTCCATATCCCTGACCATGAGACAGTCTGTCGAATACTCAATACTTACCTGTTTCTTCCCACATCCTGCAATCTCAGGCTAGTCTTGGCTCTTTAAAAGCCTGAGCCTGCAATTTCCATTCACCCCAGTACAGTACTCTCTTGTTACATGGAAGTGCACTCAGCCAACACAAGTGAGCTGACAGCTCCAACGAGAATTATCAGACAGGAGGGCCACCTCAAGGTTGAAATACCAACATAAATGGTACTGTGATTTCTTTTGGGGGTCCTTAGTCATTAACAAGTTAAATATGCTTAAAAAGAAAACTGCAAAAATATTGTTTTAACCTTAATGTGAAAGTCCAGCTTCAATAAACATACTGACTACAAAGCTGCCTATAAAACAAATATTGCAAATACACACTCTCTTACCAACATTAGGTACTCAACATCTAGCTTTCAAATAGTATTAAATTTAATAAAGTTTTGAAGTAAGTTAATTTGGTCTCCTTAGAATGGAATTCCCTAGTTAGTATGTTATTTGTATGGTCCATTTAAAAGTCAACACAGAAATGCTATCACACTTATATCAAAAAGAGAGGATGTAATTGAAAACAAAACCATGATTAAATAAACGTGTAACTTCTTATATTGTTATGGAAATACATAGAGCATCATTGATGATTTTTAATGTGTAACAAAAATGATTATACAATCTATTATTGATTTGATGATCTTCCTATGAGCATATTTTCTGTATATACGATCCAAAACTTGCTGTGTGGGATTGGTTTTACTTGGACACTGAGAAGCCAAAGCAGCTACTATAGATATCACATCTCAAAGCCTTGGATTGATGTTCAGATGACATGAGAAAGAACAGACTTACCATACTGCTGTCAATTTGTGTTTACCATTGGGACACCAATGGGGCAAATGTACATGTGTATGCCGACAAATGATTAGATCCCATTAAGGGGCTTTGCTGTACAAGGATTTTCTCAGTGGACATGTGGTCTGGCAGTTTTAAATGCTACTTGTACTGATTACCTTAGCAGATGTGTAGTTATGGTAACCCCCTCTTTATTTCCCTCCTTTCTTGTCTAGCTGAGTGTAAGAGATCGGCCCCAGGGCAGAGACAGTAACGGCCATGACAGATTTTAAAATAAACAAATCTTTTATCCACATGTGACGAGAGTCAAGCAGTCCCTACCAGAACCTCTCTTCCCCCTCATTTAGCAGCCAAGGTATTTTAATAATTGCTGCTCTAATGTTTACAATACCACAAATTTTTTAACAACTCCTTGGTAAAATATTTATTTTAATAATAAGATACACTGCAGTTATTGATATCTTTTGGGTATGCTGTGCCACAAAAATCTATTGGCCTTGGCACTTAAGCCAACAACTTTAAGCTCGGCTTTGGCCTGTGAGGCTATTTAAATTGTGCCTTAAAATCTATTTAGAACCCATTGGTGCTTGAAGATAAACTAACCAAGCCACTTGTCATGCTGCAGCCAGCAAAGAAGTTTAATTATTTCCTAAACTTTCCAGAAGAAATAAACCCTATTGGTCATTGGACATTGCAGCCAAACCAATCTTTCTACTGTCTAAATGTCTGTCAAATCCCACTTATATTGCAAACTAATTATTCACCATGCTGGCTTCTGACCAAAGTTTCCTGCTTTTTAAAATTTAGTGATGTAATTTAGTAGGAGTGAGGAAGTCAGTTTACAGTACTGTGCCCTTTTCCTGAAATATAAATCTCACCTAATGAAAGGTCATTGCAAGAAACAGCAGAACTCCCATGGTATAACGGACATTGAAGTGTTTTATAATGACAATAAAGTGTCTGTAGAGACTGTCAAATTTTAAAAAAGAAACTCAAACTTCCAGTTATTAATTGAAAAGATGAAAAAATTTTTCATGGGTTAAGACTTTTACAGACTAAAAGTACTATTGACTAAACACTGTTGTTGCATTGTACTGTACAGCGACACTTTCCCCTTTTACTTTTAACACAACCCAAAAAACCCACTTCGCCATGTCCCTTAAATAGACAAAGAACCAGTCCAAAACAATTCTTATCTCCCTAGGGTTTACATGCATTCTTTTCCTTTCCCGGTGGTAACTTTTCGTCTCAGAATTGTCTTTCACAGCGAGGATTATTTCCTGGCAGCATATCCTCGAGCTAGGCAGTGGTGCAGTGGTAATATCATTGGACTATTATCCAGAACCTCAGACCAATGTTGTGGGGGCATGGGTTTAAGTCACACCATGGCAGCTGATAAAATTTGAATTTAAAAAAATCTGAATAAAGCACTGATCCAATGTAAGCATTGTTAATTGTTGTAAAAGCCTCAACACCAAGATTGTGGTGGAGTAGGGCTTCTGAGCCTGGGATTTGTCCGCTCCATCTGCTTTTAGAGACAGACAGTCATAGTGTCATACAGCATGGAAACAGATCCTTTGGTCCATGCTGAATATAATCCCAAATTAAACTAGGCTTACCTGTTTGCTCCTGGCCCATATCCCTCCAAACCTTTCCTATTCATGTATCTATAAAAATCTTCTTTTAGTAAAGTATAATGACTGTAATAAATGTAAAAAAAATAATGAACCTTTAACTAAGCCTGCAATCCTCGGAGCAGCTGCAAGATTCGCATTGCCTGCTTGCTCAAATTCTTTTCATTTCTTTTCTCTTCTTTTCTATTTTATTTTACTTATGTCTTGTTGAAGAGCTCGACTGCGGTGAAGACATCTGCAGCGACTGAGCCCACCGCAGACTCGTAAGTGTGTTTGAGTTCCCGGCAGTTCCTGCGTCGTCTTGTCGGTTCTAGCACCAACTCATGGCTGCTGCGGCCTAGTGAAGTTTGGGTTCCTGGCAGCGTTTGCATCCAGCATAGTAACTTGGAGGTGTTGACGGGGGAGGCAAGTTTAGGCCCAGTACTAGACCTGGCGGCATCAGCAGTGGCTCCATCAGCGAGGTGGACCCCGAAGCAGACTCATGGCGGTGGCTGAGTCCAGTTCAGGCCAGTGTGGTACCTGGTGGCATCAGTGGTGTCTGCATTGGCGAGGCTTAGCAAGGACTCGGAGTGGCCAGAGTGTTGGTGGAGGCGAGTTGGCGCTGATGAGTGGCAATTTTAGTTCCAGCAGCACTGGCACAATGAAGGTGACTCATGTCTTGCCACCAGGCCCATGGCCCATGCCAAAGCACTTAACAAGAGGGACTGTAAAGTTGAACACTTTTTCTTTACCTCTTTATTCTGTTTTCAGCCTCTACATTCTATGTTTTGGTTTATTTTTCTGTGTTTTAAGACTGTGCTGGAGAGTGGTGACACTATGCAACACCTTTCACTGCATTTTGTAACAAAATACATGTGAAAATAAATAAATCAAATAATGTTAAAAATGCAGATGCAATCAAATATCTGATGCAATTTGCCCGTTTGTGGATAATTTAAAAATAAAGGCTGAATGAATAACTTCTCAATGTAAGTGCTGGGGTAACACTCCCAATATTTCTAATACTGACTATATTAAAGTTTGTGAAGTTGAGGGAGATTTGTTCATTTAAATTTCATCAGCAAGTACCAACTAGCTTACAGTTACTTCAATGTTCTGTACTTGTACCAGCCCTGCACACATCCTTCATTCACTGCCCCATAAGGCAGCCAAAACTTCCATTAAAACTTTGGCAATATTTGTCCATCCAAGCCCCGAGACATTAATGGGCCGTGGATTGTGCTGAGCTGCTCCTGAGGTGATGACATTGTAACTAAAGTCCTACATCTTCCGTGTCTTACATAGCTAAACTTTATAGGACTGATGGAGTGTTTGCCCGGTAAACAAAACTCCTTAGGATCCTTTTCCAGTCTGGGCACAATATAACCCATTTTTCATAATCTGACCAGATTTATAGTGGTACCTCAGAGAGGTTTCATGGATTATTATCTTCACAGCAAACAAGAAAACTTTCAATACACAGCCTCTAGATCTCACCATATCGTTTTTCTTTCCAGTCAGAAGCTTCTTTTCATCCTTCCCTTTTGCCTTCTGTTCACAACCCACCTGTTAATGAAACAATATTTCCTTAATACTGTCGTCTGTGCTATAAGTCTCAATTTACTCCAAACGGTTTAATAATCAATGTAAACCACACCCAGTTTGTTTCTGTTATCTATCCTCTCAATTATTCCTTCAATTAATCCTATATAGTCGCTCAAACATGACCTGTCTTTTAGAAACACAGGCTGACTGGTGCATGCTTGCTGGTTATTGTTTCTGCCAATAATCATTAAGTTATTCTGATCTATAAATTCTAATCGGTTATTGACAAAAAAATGGAGATGGTTAGGTATTGTGAACAATTTCTCTTTATAGAATTGAGTCATTTATGGAAGCCCAGTGTTTACACATCCTGCCCCACATTGTTCCTCCCCATCTGTGAGCATTCCACCTGATTTGAAGCATCTCCCACTCAAACAGTTTCCCTCCAAGCAGCAAAAGAAGTGCAGAAAAACAAAGCTACTCTTGAACATCCTGCAATAGTTGACTATAGTCCAACATTATCATACTTCAGGCACTTGGTCTGCAAAATTCCTTTGGTCGGCATGGACGAGTTGGACCAAAATGCCTGTTTCCATGCTGTACGTCTTTATGACTCTATCTATTGTTGGCTTTTATGCTGTTGGTTTCTCCCAGATTTCCTCCTGTTGATGGTTTCAGGCTTACAGAGAGAGAATAAAGTCAACATTGCAGACAGATGAACATGCTTCTATGTACTCAAACATAATGCCTACTTATTTCATGCATCCAATACCCTTCCACAATTGTGGCTGGAATATTTGTAATTTCTGCTTTAACCTAGCCAGCCCCAATCCCTGACAGCCTCCTGTAAAATGGAAGCAATTTTTTTTTAAACCAAACAGTCCTTCTGCAAGATCTATATGCTAATCTTGCCTATGAAATCCAATGGGGCTTACTTGTGCTATCTAGAGACCACTCTGTCTCGACTAACTCAGCAATCTGATGTCTCGTAATAGGCTTAGATCTAACAAAGCAAAGTGAAGAAGAATTCCTGGTGTAATGATTCCTCTTACCTTCCCAGTGGTGTTTGCTTTTTGTCATGTGTCTTTGATTCTGCACTTGACAAGGCATATCAAAACCTTCTGGACACCTGGCACAATACGATCATTGTAGTATTCTAAGGGCTATTCTACGGGTCTTTTATTGGAGATAAATTGGGTGACCCTGTGAATTTTCCACCCCAAACTGCAGTCTGTTATGTTACTGGGCAATCTGTGTAAAATGAAACTCTTCAATAAGGAAACTGAGTAGCAAACAAAATAGCATGCATAAATATAATCTAAAAATAATGTGTGTTGTTATCAAATATGTTAGCAGTACACTGTGAAAGACTGTCAGAAGTACAAACTGAAGGTAGCTTCGTGATACAGCATGTGCCTTCAGTTGTGGCATAAAAGTCATCAGTTTGCCCTGAGGCAAGCGATTAATACCATGAGCTATCATAGTATTTGTTGAGTGGAGGGAGGAGAGCGTCCTGTAGGGAATGAAGGGGACTCAGAAACTAAGTAAACCCATTCATTGTTATTGACAACTTAGTGACAGGGAACAAGTCCAATGAAGATCCCATTCACTATGCACTCATACATGGTGTGGTATATTCAGAAGAAACAGATGAAACAGGAATATCCTGGGATAATCCCAAATGAAATCAAAAATGCATAATACAAAGCAAAATATCCCATAAAGCAAATATGTAGCATATCAAAATAAAAGTAAAACTAGATCATCGCTGGAAAGATACTATACACCAAAGAAATTATGTTGTGCTTGCTTTTAGAGGTGTGCATTATGCCTAAATACAGTCACTGCAGGTTTGGTTGAGAATGTGTTGTTTTTAAGCAGTTTCTAAACTGGAATTTCTGTTCACCATGTGCAGTCCAGTGAAAGGCTGATGCTGTTCCTAATAATTGAAAGACAGTGTGAAGTGCAAAACAAGAAGCTCAAGTGAGGCAGGAAGGGAAAAGGTAGATAATTTGAACCAGGAATGTAAATCATGGCTGTTTTATGACCTGGCCACCCGGAAGATTGAGTACAAGGGCGGGCAAAGTTGTTGTGAGAAATAACAATGAGGGCTGCACATGTCATAATACCAACACCCACTGTATTGGTGTGTGAGAAAATCCTTCAGCAAGATCTATTTTGACACAGTTTTTGTTCATCAGACTTTGCCCTCTTTTAAACGTTAGTTTTGGTTGTGTCAGTCTCAAAACATGGCATTGAACAATAAACAGAAGGAAACATGGTGGTCTTGTCATGCTTAACTTTGTAAAATTACCACCAGTGCGAAGAATTTTCCTGAAAGTGATTTGACAGACTTCCACAACAATAAATTGTATTCAAATGGAGACAACAGGCAAAGCTTTTCTACAGAAGTAGACTTTAATCCAGTTGTTTAATTGTTTTTTTTTTCTTCTTTTTAATTTTCTTTTCTCTCTAGTGAGTTTGCCTTTAGTCGGAGTATTCTTTGAAGAGTATCAACAGACTAAATTCTTTCAATCACACTCTTTACATGTAGGGTTGGACAGTGAATGTTAATAAACTACTCACTGATTTGACAAAAAGAACGATAATGTTCTGAAGCTGGAGTGAACAGTCTAGGTACTATAAATATGGATAAAGAAGACAAGGAGTAATTTGTACAAGGCAATCGTTTGGCCACAGCTAGACTATTGTCTGCAACCAACACCTTCCTGAAAGCTCATTTCCCTGCAATATTAACCCTGGTTTCTAACAACTATTCACCCAGATTAGGGCAATACATGCATTTGCCTCTGCTGATCCAACTTACAAAATAAGTCAAGGTGAAATTTTGTAAAGTTCTTAGTTTCTGCTTAAGTGCTTTACATTTTATTTAGATTTATATCTTTTGATACAGACGTAAACTATTTGCAGCTTCAGATATTGATACATTAAACAGTCTAGATGATTAACATGTTTATAGGACTGTAGTAAAAACATTATTTTTCCCAGAAAGTTGAAAGACCTTTGTTAAAAAAAAACCTTTTACACATATCCTCTTGTTATTATAAGAATTATTGGCTCTGTACATAGTGGATGAATGAGCATGGAAATGCCCTAGTTCAGCATGGGGGTTATTACAGGTCTTGGAGGGTAGGTAGAAGGCACAGTTTGGCAGGGGCAAGAGCTGTTGAATTTGGGAAAATAGGAAAAGGAGTAGGTCATTTGGCGCCTGAAGCCTGATCCATCAATGAAATCTTGGTAGATCTGTGGCCTAACTCCGTAAACCTGACAGTGGCTCATATTTTGATAAGTAAAAGCATATCAAAAATATATCTATCTCAGATTTAAAATTAACAATTGATCCTGCATCCACTGCCACGTGTGGAAAAGAATTTGAAATATTTAACACCTTTTGTATATAGAAGAGCTTCCTAACATCTCTCCTGAATGTTCTAGCCCTAATTCTCAGACTGTGCCATGTTGTTCTAGACTTGGCCTGAATGGCCTGCTTCCACACTGGGATTCTATGAATTCCTTTGTTATTATTATTCTATAGAAATCTAATGATTTCTGTCTTGAACAAGCTCAATGATTAAGTTCCTATAAAATTAATGTAATCTGTATTTTACAGGTCCCCAGAAATGGTCCCAATGCTTCAAAAATGTGGTGCCCTTCCTGTGACACCAGTTCTTCAGCTCCATGTTTGATTGGTTAATTCCCCTACTTCTGTGCTCACTGACAGTAAACCTAAGATTACTACTTCTGAAGTATTGCTTTTCAATCTTCTTCGTGGCTCCCTGAAATCTGTTTTCAGGTCCTCATCATCATTTCCACCTAAGTGATCAGTACCTCTGGCTGTTCACCCTCCTACACAAAAAGATCTCTAAGCATTAATCAATGAAACTAATCATTCTTCAGAGTTTATGATATTTCAATGAGAGATTTTATGTCACACCAATTCAACCTGAATTAATATTTTAAAAATTAATCATGATGATACATGCTCTTCAGTGGATAGTAATAAATAGTAATTAGATTAGTTACTATGTACTAATAGTTACTAAATAATAGTAACTAAATTTACAATACCTGAATAACGTGGGCTATGGTGAGAAATCTGGGAGAATCATGTGAGAAATTAAGTGAGACTGTCCGCAATGTCAGGAGCAATACGTTGCATTCAAACAGTGCTTTGGGCACCAAGACACGATTCTTGCAAGGGAGTACTGCGATTCCATTCAGGCGAATTGTTCACAGCCACATTAACTACAAATCTCACTTCATTAGTCTGCAGCTTCCTATCCTTCCACTCATTAAAAGGAACCTAGATGTCCACAATTCCCAACATGAAAGTTACCATGGGTACCTGGTGACTTTGACTTGCTGTTTGCTCCTCTTAACCTCCATCTTACACACTGGTCACCAACATGTCAAGGCACACTCCGTGGGCAGTGGCCACATGCTCCCCCACTAGCATGCCATAGAGGCATGGTAGGCAATTAATGAGGTGAATTGGGACCATAGTGTGAGAACAACCACGAGGGCTCGCAGAAAAAAACACCCTCCATGAAACTCAACATAACTATCACTTTGCTAAAGTATGAGAAGATTCAGCCCTGTGTCTATTTTCCAATACAATACCAGATAGAGTTCCAGCATTATCTTTTACTTGTCCTTTCATTTCTTTCAATTAAGTGTTTGGTGCCTCCAAAAGTTTAGCAAAGGCAGTCATGATGGTTGGATAATGTTGTGAAACTCCTCTGCATGCTGGAAGCCTGCTTTGATCGTCCATTTACATTGGAAAATATTAAATAATACAGAGCAAAGGCAAGCATATATAAATTTAGGTCACAGATTAGCATAATCTGATTGAGTGGTGGAAGAAGCTTGAGGGGTTAAAAGGCATATTTCTCTTCCAAAGTTCTAAAAAATTATGCCAGGCCCGCTGCTGCAAAACACACCTTTTACAAGGCTGCTTCTTTCTGCCAATTCTTTTCCACCTTTTTTGGTGTAGTTCACTTGAGTCAATTTGCCAGAACAGGAGGGGGGATTTTCTGTGGCATACGATCATGGAACTTTACAATTGAGGAGAAAATCATTTGAATCATCACATCTGGTTGGCATTTTGCCACAGCAATCTAAAAGTAATTCCTGTTCACTCTGTCCCCATGGTCATATATCTTCTTCTGCTTCAAGTACTTATCCAATGTTTCCTTTAAGGATGCAATGGTCTTGTTTCAACAACTTTCTGTAGCAAGACATAGTATGTTCTCGCAGCACGTGGTGTAAAGAAATTTCTCCAAAGATCTCAGTGAGAAGCTTCAAATTGATGATTCTTGTTCACTGACTTCCCGACCAGAGAAAATGCTTGCTCCCCGTTTACTTTATTAGCACTTTTTTTATATGAAGGAAACTGGATTAAATCTTCTCTTGTTTTTCCATGTACCTCCTGTAAGTAGAAATGGAATATCCCCTGCTCCTTCGTAGTTAAAATTTCATATCCCATTATTCCAGTGAATCTATGATATATGGTCCTTATGCTCAAATATTGTAATGATTTCCTTAAGCTTTAAACAGTACAAATTTAATGTTCCTGTGATTCTATACAAATTCACTCCACTGGTAGAACTTTACACTCCTTTGGTACGGTTTGGCAGGTGGGCAGGGCCATAAAATTAGGCATATTGACATGGATGTGTCCACAATGACTACCCACCCGCCTCACCCTGCTGTAATTTTACCCGGAGTGGTGGGGACACTGTGTGACATGCCTGGCCAGGAATCAATTCCCACCATGTTACAATTTTTCCTATGTCAAAAGGATGGCAATACCCAGGGCAAAAGTTTTCACTGCTGTAAGGTAGGTAAGGATGAGCGCTGCATCCTTTAAGGGTTCCCTAGGCTTATTAGCAGAGCTCCCCTCCAATGTTTTTACATGCCCGCTTCCTTTCCCCTTGTCCTCCCAACCCCCACCCCCCACCGAACTTTGGACTCTGACCTCTCTTGCCAGGCTCTTCAAGTCTGGCCTTGCTGAAAAGGCCTTAAAATTACTCCATATCCTGTTCCAGTGATGAGTTCTGTCCAGGACTGCAGTCCCAGTAGCAGCCATTGCCTTCAAAGACATTGCAGGGAGCAGATGGGAGTAGAAGTCATAGCCTATGTCAATTGATGCCCCAGTAGGTGGGAGAGAAGATGGAAGGTTGTGTCAGGTTGTGCCAGGTGAAGGAGATGGGGATGAGAGGGAGGGTTAGTCATGGGATGAAGCCGGGGGTGGGGAGATTGGGTTGTAGGCTCCCAACGCAGAATATGAGGTGCTGCTCCTCCAGTTTGCGGGTGGCGTCATTGTGACACTGGAGGAGGCCCAGGATGGACATGTTGCCCAGGGAGTGGGAGGGGGAGTTGAAATGATTTGCGACCGGAAGGTGGACACAACTCTTGTCCATTTTCTCTCCCACCTATCCGCTCCTCTCACTTCACTGACCAATCCCCACCACACCATACCTGCACTCACCTATCACCATCCCAACTATCTTCCCCTGCCCCATCTTTCCTCTCTCTATTTGTTTCAGAGCCGCCTTCCCCTTCCCCATTTCTGAAGAAGGGTCCCGATCCGAAAAGTCAACTTTCCTGCTCCTCTAAGGCTGCCTGGCCTGCTGTGTTCCTCCAGCTCCACACTGTGTTATCTCTGACTCCAGCATCAACAGTTCTTACTATCTCTGAATGATAACCAAACCTTGTTTCCATATTCCAGGTAATATCCAAGTACCCCAACTGTTTCCTTCCCCCCCACCCCACCCACTGCACTACCCACAACCAGCCCCACTACCTCCTTGTAAATATCAGGACCATAGTCTCTGAGCTGGGTGGCATGACTGAAGAGCATCTGGTGATGGTGATTAGCAATGACTTCAATCTTCAATTATGCCTGGTTCTCATTATTGTGCTGAACCACCTAATCCCTAGCCACTACCTCTGGCAACACATGGTGCTGGCACTAGCAGGAGTCAGATCCCTGTGCTCCAACAGTCCATTGTCTGGCAGCTGCACACAGGAAAAACATAACTCAATGCTCTAAAATTTTAATTTGGAAGGGAAGTAGGACAATTAAGAACAAAACAAAATTAAGCAGCACAATAAATGATCTGTTGCTTGGGGGCAAATGAAAACAAATGATGATCTCATCTTAGATATCAAATTAAACAGATATTTTAATAAAGGCATGATTCATTTTTAATGAAATTGCTCCTTTCTGTCACTTGAGGCCCTGCAGTATATTCAAAAACAATTTTATTTGTATAGCACCCTTAACACAGTAAAACATCCCAGACACTTCACAGGAGCAGCAGTAAACTCTAATTTATAACAGAACTAAAAAGCAATAGGACAAGTGACTAAAAACTTGTTCAAAGAGGTAGGCTTGAGGAATATTTTAAAGTAGAATAAGTAGGAGCATTGTTTTCAAAGGGAATTCCAGTAATTACAACCAAGGTAATTGAAGACAAAATTTTCTTTCCTCTTTGAAACAATCCCAACAACAAATGATAGCAAAAAAAAATTGCCCAACTGATTCACCATACTCAGGAAGTCTTGAACATCCTGGACTGACTTTGGAGTTTTGGGCGTCCACCATTATATCTTCATGGTTGACAATGTGTGCCAAGAAACAAATGGATTCTTTGGGGATTTCATACTTTTTATTGTGTGTAAGGTCTTCTTCTGGTGAACTCTTAATACTGTATGCCCTCTCTGATCATGCTCTTCAACTGTTATTCCACAGAACCATAAGATCCCGTCAGATTTTTAAAATCCTTCATTGCACGATCTTGACGTCTGCCTTGGAGGATGTTTACCCAAAGGTCCGAGGCCAAATGTCCTTAACCACTGAAGTTCTCTCTCACTGGGAGGGAACATTCCTGTCTGGCGATTGCTGTGCTGTGTCCAGTCATTCATTGTCGTAACGTCTGCATGGTCTCACCAATATACCATGCCCAGGGGTATCCTTGCCTGCAGTGTATGAGATAGACAACATTGGCCGTGTTACATGAGTATCTGCCATGCACATGGTGGGTGCTGTTCCCATGTGTGATGGTAGTGTCCTGATCAACATGTCTTGCAGAGGTTGCCATGACAGGGTTGTATAGTGTTGTGGTCAATATTGTTCTGAAGGCTGGGTAGTTTGCTGCGAACAATGGTCTTTTTAAGGTTTGGTGGTTGTTTGCAGGTAAAAAGTGGAGGCATAGGGAAGATCTTCATGAGGTGCTCATCGTCATCAATAATGTGTTGCAGGCTGTGAAGAATATGGCATAGTTTCTCTGCTCCCAGGAAATACTGGACAAAGAAGGGAACCCTATCAGTCGTATCCTGTGTCTGTCTTGAGAGGAGGTCATTATGGTTTATCGTTGTGGCACGTTGGACCTGGCAATCGATGATTTGAGCATCGCATCCTATTCTTACATTCGGACATGCACACACGGACATGCACACAGTCACACGGACACGCACACAATCATACAGACACATACACACACGCACACACGCACACACACACACACACACACACACATAAATCTATGGGATGAATTTGCAGATTGGTAATTGCAGATACATTCTATTTTGCTCAAAAAGAGCACAATTTGTAGACAGTCAATGTGGCATTTTGTAAATACCTACTTTGGAAAGAAAACCAGTTTGACTCCAAATTAAAAGACAGCTAGTTTCTAAACAAGGCCTTGCACTTAAAATGCATTGTCTGACCTGAGATGTCACCTCTGGTGCACTTTAGTTATCTCGGCCAGTGACTTGAATGAAATTCCGAGATTTGCATTTTAATCAATTGAAACCTGTACCTCCTTTCTAACTGATCAAAGGTTTGACAGCCATCTTAAGTTTGTTCAATACATTCACATCAGTTCTATAACCACAGGATCTTTTAGTTATAAATTCTGTGTCTGATGCCACACAGCTTTAGTATTCCAGAGTAGGTGGGAATTGCATATGGAGATGCTGTGGAATCCTTATTGTATTAGAGTCCAAAGGAATTGCCCAGGAAATTGAAGACTCCATTGGGAAACTGCCTGATTGTCTCCATCTAAATCTGAACCTTCAAACGGTTCTGATAAAATTAGGTAAATAATTACTTCAGAAAAGTTGAACTGTTAGATACCTAGTTTGTCCCACTGAGGCAAGGAAGGGATGGTAAGGTGAAGGAACCTTGGATGACAAGACATGTGGAACAACTAGTCAAAAGAAAAAAGGAGCTTACTTAAGGTTGAGGAAGCAAGGATCAGGCAGGGCTCTAGATGACTACAAGGTAGCCAGGAAGGAACTGAAGAATGGACTTAGGAGAGCTAGAAGGGGGTATGAAAAAGCCTTGGCGGGTAGGATTAAGGAAAACCCCAAGGCGTTCTATACTTATGTGAGGAACAAGAGGATGGCCAGAGTGATGGTAGGGCCAATCAGGGATAATGGAGGGAACTTGTGCACAGAGTCGGAGGAGATAGGGGAAGTCCTTAATGAATACTTTGCTTCAGTATTCACCAGTGAGAGGGACCTTGACATTTGTGAGGACAGCATGAAACAGGCTGATATGCTCGAACAGGTTGATGTTAGGAAGGAGGATGTACTAGAAATTTTGAAAAACATGAGGATAGATAAGTCCCCTGGGCCAGATAGGATAAATTAAGGTTACTACGGGAAGTGAGGGAAGAGACTGCTGCCCCTTTGGCGATGATCTTTGCATCCTCACTGTCCACTGGAGTAGTACCAGATGATTGGAGGGTGGCAAATGTTATTCCCTTGTTCAAGAAAGGGAATAGGGATAATCCTGGGAATAACAGACCAGTCAGTCTTACTTCTGTGGTGTGCAAATTATTGGAGAGGATTCTGAGAGATAGTATTTATGATTATTTGGAAAAAGCACAGTTTGATTAGAAATAGTCAGCATGGCTTTGTGGGGGCAGGTTATGCCTCACAAGTCTTATTGAATTACTTGAGGATGTGACAAAACACATTGATGAAGGCAGAGCAGTGGATGTGGTGTATATGGATTATGTATAAGGGGTGTATATGACCCTTCACAGGGGACCCTTCAACAGACCTAAAACATTAATTCTGTTTTTTTCCTTCACAAATGCTGTCAGACCTGCTGAGCTTTTGCAGCAACTTTGTTTTTGTTCCTGATTTACAGCATCCACAGTTCTTTCAGTTTTTACCAGAATGCTGCCTGGACTGGAAGGCTGGTCTTATGAGGAAAGGTTGAGGGAGCTAGGGCTTTTCTCATTGGAGCGTAGAAGGATGAGAGGTGACTTGATGGAAGTGTACAAGATGATGAGAGGCATAGATAAAGTGGTTACCCAGAGACATTTTCCCAGGGTGGAAATGACTATACAAGGGGGCATAGTGTTAAGGTGATTGGAGGAAGGTACAGGGGAGATGTCAGAGGTAGGTTCTTCATACAGAGAGTGGTGGGTGCGTGGAATGCGCTGCCGGCAGTGGTAGTGGAGTCAGAAACATTAGGGACATTTAAACAACTCTTGGATAGTCACATGGATGATAGTAAAATGTAGGGTATGCAGGGTAGTTTGATCTTAGACTTAGATAATAGGTCAGCACAACATTGTTCTATGTTCTAGTTTTAATTCCTGAATAACTATTTAACAATCA
Organism: Rhincodon typus; assembly: GCF_021869965.1. NCBI lineage: Eukaryota > Metazoa > Chordata > Chondrichthyes > Orectolobiformes > Rhincodontidae > Rhincodon > Rhincodon typus. Next base: position 101,793,699 of record NC_063332.1, read on the forward strand.
CCATACTTACATCACAGACACCCAACTTACATCACTCAGACCCTGACCTGACATCACTGCCCAGTGCCACTCCTGAGCTCCTATTGCAACCAGATCCAACCTTGACACCCTCCCTGAATACCACAAACGAACCTGACTCTCCCGCTACATCCATCAGAGGCTGAAGATTGATGAGGTACCCTGAGTCAAAGATCAGACAGCGCAGAATAGGGGTAAGTAGGTGAGGATCATGAGAGGGCAGAGGGAATGGCTGGAGAATGGCTTTGCATTACCTTTCTCTTTCTCGCTGTTGAGTCCCTGGATCAGGCAGAGGGTCTTCGAACAATGGTCCTGGCCTGATCGGCTGCAGCAGGCTTGCCACCTGCTGCTGTTTCACTATCCACGTAATTCAATTACCCACGTCAGGATCTCACTTGGTAACTGAGTAGGAAAGTTGTCAACAAACATCTCTACCTTGAGCATAATTGGGCAAATAGGTAGGAAGATGCTGGGCTCTGCAAATTGTATCCTCTTTCCTGCCTAAATGATACCTCCCCACACCACTTCCCACCGCCGAACAGATTCAAGAAGTGTCCATTAAATTCTGCTCACTGTCTTGATGGATCATCAACAAAGATTTTTTGAAGAGGTCTTATACAAAAAGTGATGTTTAATTTTATCGCTTAGAGTTCACAAAACAAGTATGGACATGAATTGGAAACTGATCTGTCCTGCATTGACAAAGTATGACCTTTAGAGATACCTGAGACTTATTAGTTCTGCCTCAAAATAACCTTATCTCTTTGGGAACCAGTGGGGAGCCTGACCTCATGAAATAAGCTGATTCTTATGGTATTGCAACAGGAACTATAACAGTGATTTCCACATGCCATACTTTTCATAATAGTCCTTGATTAATGAGTAAAATGTCAGTTCAGAACACTGTCATGTAATTCATTTTTACTTGTGAATAATGAATGGTTTTATTGTACAATCCCTGGAGCTTTAAATTCAATCTTATTGGAATGAGTTTCTGTAGTTAGAAGGACCCCCTAAGTACTAAATTGGTACTGCACTATTGCAGTCATACGTTCAAACCATGACCAGATTTTCTGAGGAGTTGCAATGTCCACTCTGCCCTTCTTTTTAACAAAACCACAGAGCTCCATATTTCTGACAGTAGTTTCTAGTCGGAAAAATAGAACTGTACATCCATATGGACAATTGTCTCTTGGTGCTGAACGGCTGAAGAAAGGCAAACATATCTTGTTTTCACAGTTATCTTAAGATTAAAGGTCCAGACCTACAGTTGCTGTCAAATGGTAAGTGCATAAGATAAGTGTGAGGTTAAGGCACAGGTCTGGCAGTGAGGGAAAGGGCAGTCTGGTACCGGTTAGGGGATGAAGAGGCAGATCCCGTCTGAAGAAGGGGAGGATGGAGACAAATTCTGGTGTGGGGTAAGAGACCTGGGCTCTGGGACAAGGTGCAGGCAGATCGGGTCCAAATCTGGGGTAGAGGGTGTCATGTCCAGGGTGGAATGGGATGTCAGATCCTGTGGTGGATTGGTTATTGAATATGAGGGAGCGAGTAAGTGTTGGGTCAGGGTTTGGTATGTTGTCTGGGAGAGATGTAGTTGTGGGTGTGTGATGTAAGTATGGGTTCTATTCAATACTTACTCAGGAGTTAGACTATGTATTTAATAACCAAACTTATCAAGGGCAATTATTTACTCTATTGCATCAGAACCCTTTGAATTCTCCAATTTAAATGGTGATTTTTTTGGAGGGTTCCACCTGTATGGGAATTGCCCAGTGGGTATTTCAATTTCCATGGTAATGTCTATGGAGTGTGTTATGATGAGGATTCCGCAGGGTCTCCACACACAGATCCCAGCTACACAGGAATAATGACTGTCTGGCCAATGGAAAGTCTGGGCTTTTTTTTCACTTTATTGCCCTGATTTACTCCCTGATTCCATTCCTAAACACACACACCTTTGTCGGTTTCATGCACCTTCACTTTATATGCGGAATAACAAGCTTCATTTAAGCAAAGTATTTGTCCCTTAATATTATTTTGTTATGGGATAATTGACTATTTAACACCATAGTTTTCACAATTGCATGTCCTCGGTTTGCTTTTAAAGTCATACACCATCACAATGGAGTAAACAAACAGTGTAACAAAACACCTTTAACCATGTTGGTCATGAGATTGCTTAAACTATATAGTCAACTACAATTAGGGATATAAGGCTGGTATGTATAAAGTAATAAGTGTCAATGTGAAACTAAAACAGCTAACTGGCATAAAATTTCAGCAGGAAATTAGCTTTTGTACATATTTTCACTGTTGTAATTTGATAATTTGACTTCAGCTGATAGTGTTACATGAAAAATTTGGATTCACCAGCTTCATACACTCCTCCCTCAGTTTTTATTTCCATAGAATTATGGAATTGTTACAAAAGGAGACCATTCACCTATCATCTCTGTGCCAGCTCTCCAAATGAGCATCTCTTCTAAGTGTCATTCTCCTGCCTTGTAAAAACAATGCTGCACATTATTCTTCTCAACTCACTGTCTAACCCCTTTTTGAATGCCTCTGGATCAATCTTAGGCAGTGCATTCCAGACCTCAACCACATGCTTTATGAAAAGATTTTCCTCATGCCACCTTTGTTTCTTTTCCTAATTGCTTTAAATCTATAATTCCATTCACAATCCTTTCATGAGTTGGAATAGATCCCCCCAACTTACTCTGTCTGGATCTCTCATGATTTGAAAACTCCAATCAGATCTCCTCTCAGCCTTCTCTTCTCAAAGGAAAGCAGCCCCAACTTCTCCAATCCATCTTCATAACAGACATTCCTCATCCTTGGAAGCATTTTTATAAAACTCTTCTGTAGTTACTTCAATGTATTTGCATACTTCCTACAGTGTGGCACGCAGAGCTGGACACATTAGGCTACCTGAGGTTGAATTGTATCTTATTATAATTCAGTAAAGACCTTGGTTTTATTCTGTGTACTTCTAATAGCAAAGCATAAGATGCTGATTATTTTCTTAAATGCTCTCTGAAACTGTCCTGACACCGTTATTGTTTTTTATGCATATTTGTACCCAAATTCCAACTCTTTCACTCCCTTTAGAGTTGCATCCATGCTTTTTTGTTGTCTCTCTATGTGGTTCCTCCAAAATGTTTCATCACACACTTCCCTATAATGAATTTCATCTGTCACTCATTTGCTCACTCCACCAACTTATCAATGTCCTTTTGAAGTCTTCACAGTTTACAATACTTCTGAGTTTCATATCATCTGAACATTTGGAAATGTGACTTGTATGTTTTTTTTTATTCATTTGTGGGATGTGGGCGTCGCTGGCTGGCCAGCATTTCTTGCCCATCCCTAGTTGCCCTTGAGAAGATGGTGGTGAGCTGCCTTCTTGAACCACTGCAGTCCATGTGCTGTGGGTTGACCCACAGTGCTATTAGGGAGGGAATTCCAGGATTTTGACCTAGTGACAGTGAAGGAACAGCGATATATTTCCATGTCAGGATGGTGAATGGCTTGGAGGGGAACTTGGAGGTGGTGGTGTTCCCATATATCTGCTGCTCTTGTCCTTCTAGATGGTCGTGGGTTTGGAAGGTGCTGTCTGTCAGGTTTTAAATCATTATTAAGCATATCAGGGCAAACAAGAGTCCCAATACTGACCCCTGGGAAACTCAATACAAAGCTTATCCCAGGCTGGAAAACACACATTAACCAAAACTCTGTTTCATGTCACTCAGGCATTTTTTTTAGCCATATCGGTACTGTCCCATATATTTCCTTTGCTCACCAGTCTGTTATTGCTGTCCAACTAAACAACAATTAAGGGCCTCAATCCATGCACCAATGCCATAATACACTAGGCAGTGAAAGCCAGATGAGAGTGGGAAGGCTGATTTTCACCAAAGTTGGAGAAAGGGGAAGTGAAGATATGAGGTGGCTACTTCCTTTAGGGCAGGCCCTGTGCACATCAATAGCACTCACCTTAAAAATGTTCCCCACTTTATGCCTTCTTGTCTGGCCTCTAAAATGTGCCTCACTCCTTCCCATCATAGACTCATGCTCAACTCAACCTTGCCTAAGAAATCTCAGATTCTTCTGGTGTCCATTATGTTTCATTGTGGAACAGATTGCGGCCATTTGTGCCCCACACTGACTTCTGGAACTTCCAGGGCTTCAGGAGCTGCTGGAAAGGCAGGACAACTTCCACTTTGGCGCAGAAACCTAACCCTCAACGTGTTAATTCCACATTCAATGTAAGACTGCTGCAGCAAAGCATTTTTTACCATTTGCCAGCTTATTTCCATCCTTTCTTCTGGAGATTATGAGCAATGGTGGGCCCCTTTAAAATTTAGCCTCCTTTTATTCAAAATTTTAGAAATGATCTTTATTCTTTTATCATATGTAAGAATAGTCTTAATAACAATTAAATACTTGAGGTACAAAAGACATTAAAGACTATAGCTAATGCATAGTTTCGCCCAGACAACTGGCACACCTATGTGCAGATAAATATTGTTATTATGATTTTACTTTATTAAATGGTTAAGTTATAAATGTCTCCTTTAATTCAAGGTGAAATGAAATAGCTGGGAGTGAAACAAGTCCATGAGATCTAATTGACATTGGTAATAGAGTCCCAGATAAAACCTTATTGAGAGTAAGGTGAATGTTTTAAATTCTGGATGGAAAGGAGGACTCAGTGGGTGTTGCTGTGCATGGAATGTCAATCGGTTAGTACATGAGAAAGGTAAATTTGGAGAAAAAGACTCACAACAGTTGTTGCTCTACCACGCAGAGGATAAAGACTCTTTTTGTGTTAACCACCAAGAAAAGTGTGGAATGTGGATGGATTTCTGACTTGAAGAGACAGAACTTGAGGAGACATAAAGACCAGAGAACTGACGGTCAATTCTCCTGGAAATCCATTCGAATATGTTCAGAAATTTGATGGAAAGGACTTTATTTTGGAAGGATTCACACTGGTGGGTGTAAGGGAGTGCTGCTCTTTCTCTACTACCCTGTGTAGCCTATCATCTTCAGATTGTTTAATTTGGGAGTACCACAAATTGGAAAGCAGTCAAACAGCTGAAATTCAGCAACAACAAAAGCAAAGAAAAACTGCATTTATTTCTGGGAACAGACAGGGACTGCTTTGTTTTCAAGAAACAACAGCAAATTTGCAGTCAACGTGATCACTGCACCTAGCTCACATCTATTGGGGTATGCTGTCAGTTAAGTCCCATCTGCCTTCTTACACCTGAAGGTGTAGTGCCGAATCATGTTGAAGGTGATGGTCTGCCTTCTCAATGCCCTCATTTTCTATCTTGGAAAACTGCTGTTGTTATTCTACCAGCTCTTCAGTGTCCATTGCCTGCTCCAGTTGTGCAGACAACAGCATGCTAGGATTCTGCAGCAGACTGTCTGGTCTGGACTACAAGCCCCAACCCCACTGCCCCCTACCCTCAGGTTGATCGAAGCATCAGAACCTCATTTAAGAAGATCGCTCATCTTCTCCATGATGGCCCTGGTTGAAGGATGGGCTGCATTATATCCACGCTCAGCCTCAGTTAAGGGATTGAGTTATCAGTCATAGTCTCCCAATAACCAACTTTGTAAGGCATCTGGTCGTTGAAATGAAGGAACATAGAGGTTCTCAAGGATATAAGTGTCATGGTGACTCCCAAGTTACCTAGCTTAGATGTATAAGATATGGTACCAATATTTCAGATGATTTGTACATCCTAAATCCCTCTTCTGTGGATGGTGGCAGCAGCTTTACGACATGGCATTCTCTATGTGACTTATGTACAGTCCAGGCATGCTGTACCTGGGGGGAGACAAATACGTTGGTAAAGCCTACTCCCTGAGCCGCAGCATTGATCTCTTCAGAGTGAATGAGAGTGGTTGCTGTATATAAGCATGTCATCTAGATCACAAATTACCCTTTCTTTTTAGAATGTGTGATATGGTATTTTGAAAAATCAATAGAGCTGATGATATCCCAAGCAACACTGAAGGAATGGCGTGTCTGGATGATGAATGGCTTAGACGGAACTTGCTTAATGTTCCCATGTGTCTGCTACCTTTGTCCTGCTAGATAGTAGTGGTCATGGATTTGGAAGATGCTGCCTAAAGAGTATTGGTGAATTTGTGAAATGCATCGTGTAGATAGCACACATTGCTGCTAGACTGGTGATGAAGGAACTGAATATTTGTGGATGTGGTGTCAACAAAGTGGGTCATTTTGTCCTGGTTGGTGTCAAGCTTCTTAAGTGTTGTTGGAGCTGCGCTCATCAAGTGGGGTGTCCTCCATCACACTCTTGACTTGTGCCTTGTAGGTAGCGGACAAGCTACAGGGAACCAGAAGATGAATTACTTGCTGCAGGAATCCTAGACCCTGATGTGCTGTTATAGCTACAACATTTACATGACTAGTCCAGTTCAGATTCTGGTCAATGGTAACTCCCAGGAAGTTGATAATGAGGGATGAGGTGATGCTCTCTTGTTGGAGATGGTTATTATCTAGCACTTGTGTGGCACAAATGTTACTTTCCATTTGTCAGCTGAAGACTGATATTCTCCACATCCTGTTGCATTTGGGCATGGACTGCTTTAGTATCTGTGGAGTCTTAAAATTTTGCGAAACATTGTGCAGTTATCACTGAATATTCCCAATTCTGACCTTATGATTTGAGGAAGCAGCTGAAAGTGGTTGGAGAAATATTTGCCAAAACAACTTGGTAAACACTGGTAGTGTTTAGGTCAGTGAAGGGCATGCTATTGGAATAAGTGATATACTTTCTAGAGGTTGCTGAGAAATAACTTGAAAAAGGCATGGGAATTTTTGATGGAATTCTGTCTCAGAAGTGGTCAAAACCAGCAAAACTAGCAAATTAATGAAACAATTAATACACTAACCTGGTATCTTTGGCATGACACTTGACATTGTTTGATTGCTTTACAATTGGTCATTCCATAATTCAAAAGCTCTCACAAAATATTTAGAGTTTTTCCATGGCTAGGGAGGAGCAGTGGCTGCTTAACTGGTGATGACATGGCTTTCAATGTATCTCACACTTACATAATTCTACTGGTTGTTTCTTCTTTTTCTGTTGAAAATGAGTGCTGAGATGAATTTTGGTGTATGACTCCAAGTTGTGATTAAAATTGGATTCTCTTGAACATGACTAATCATACTGTTACATCATATTATTCATTCTCATTCTACAGTAAAGATGGCAGATTTCCTGAAAAACATTAGTGAACCAGATAGATTTTTATAACAATTAATGGTCATCATCCTGCTCCCTATTACAGAGGCTAGCTTTATATTCCACAGTTATTAATTGAGATTTACATTTTACTAGTTGACGTAATGGGATTTCAACCCCTGTCACCAAAGGATTAGTTTGAGCCTCTGGATTATGAGTCCTGTAATATTAATATTATATCATTGCCTCCAACATCTGAGATTTGTTCTGGGTACAAGAATTTCCCGTGCTGGGGAATTAATGCAAATGATAAAATCAAGCATAAACATAAATTACTAATGATAACTTCATTTTGTATAATTCTATAAATGTTTTATAACTCAAACCAAACTGATGCCAAATACATCATCCCATTTCTTATAATGTTCAAATTTCCACTGAGCATTCAAATAGATCTCAGATTTTATTCAAGTCAAAGATTCGAAGCACTAAACAGTGGCATTTTAAACAGGGTTATGTATTCTCGTCAATTATTCCATAGATTGTTCATAAACAGATAAATAACAAACCAAATAATGCAAGTATATCATTTTTTTACCACTACTTTAACAGAAGAGCTCCATACTAATCTCACTCCTCCACATTCTTCTCCTGGATGAAGAATATATGGATGGTATTTCTCAATTAACATTATTAATTTTTTAGTATTTTAGTATTTTTGCATCAAAAGAGGGCATTTTCCCATATCTTTTTATCTTGTGAATACATTTGTGAGATAATGAATATGATTAAGTGAACCATAAGGGAAAAATAAAATGACCAAAAGACACAATCAGCCTGTATCTATATTGGACAATGTAGAGTTTAACTGAAGAAGGTTAGAGTGGTTAAATCTGTTGATAAATAACAAAGACCCAGATGAGGATTTTCAGCAGCAGGTTAGATGAATTGGCACCAGAGACATGTGAAGTTGTGCAGGTGGAAGTAAGAATATATACCCTACTTTGTGACTACATTTCAGAACAATAACCATCATTAAGTAGAAGTATTTAAATTAATGAAAATTAGATCCAAGTTCCTTGTGAGTATGAAAGGAATATACAACACATTTTTAAACTGTCTAGAAACTATGTCTATTGAAATTATAATGAGTGGTTAATTTTATGGGGTAACAAATGGCTTCTGTATGTTGAGAGCTTTTGACTGAACTGTTCAGGACAGTGAAAGAGCTTGTCTCATAAATACTGTAGGATTATTGTGTGAATGTTAGTATTAATTTTTGTTTAACAGGAAACCTTTATAGTAAAGACAAATTGTGTATTATAATCAGTCTTATATATGAAAATCTGATATTTTAAAATCTAATTTCATCTACTCACAGCAATAATATTTGCATGATGCCCATATAGATCTTTGGAGATTATGTTATTTGTAATTGCTGGAGTATAATTAGGTTACTATTTAAAATTTACTAACTAGACAATTGGATTGTAATAATTTTCATATTTTATTGATGTTAGTTGTGCTTAAAAATCATTTGGAACAATTCAGGAAGCAAACTAATAAGAAATTTCTTTACTTTGTTGCAAGGGAAGCATAATGTTGGTCAGCACACTAAACCTGTTGTGTTGCTTGGAAAATAAAACTTGACTGCTATTTGACAAGGATAGTTTGACAAGGTAGATGTTGAGAAAATGTTTGGCCTTTGTTGGGAGAATCCACATTAGGGGATGGTTTAAAACGTAGGGATTTCCCATTTCAAATGAGGTTGAAGTGAATTTCTTCTCTCAGATGATCTTTAAACTTTGAAATTCTCTTCCTCAGAGGACAGCAGAGGCTAGATCATTAAATATATTCAAGGCTGAGTTAGACTTTTAATTAACAAGGGTTATGGGGAGTCAGGAAGGAAAGTAGAATTGAGATCACAATCAGATTAAACATGATCCCAAACATCAGAGAAGTTTTGGTAGGCTGAATGAGCTATTTCCATTTCTGTGTATTATGACCTTACATGCAGCAATAGTTCAATGTGAACACACTCGAAATGATAGTTCTGCTAACAACCTAAATGTCTGTTCCTGTTCTAACTGATTTGCACAGTTTGTATTTGACAGATTACTGGTGAAAGTGTTATTAATTCCATCAACAATTTGCTTGGTTGATAAATTTACGCACAATTTTTCTTTATGTATTTGCCTAATTATTTCTCTGCTGAGATAATTGCAAAGAGAAATTCCTGTGAATTTACTAAAGATATCTGAATACCTTGAATAATTTTCTGATGGGGAGAGGGATGCTTGGGGGAACTTAAGCTAATCTTGTACCCAGTTAAAAAAAGGTTTAAACTTAACCTGAGAGGCCGTACTCTTAAGAGTCCTCAATGATAGCGGTAGACTTGGATTTGCAGATATTAATGAAGCTCTTATTTGATCAGATGAATGCTTCAGCCACCTAAAAAGAGGGCCTAGTTAATATTGCAGTGGTAAGAATTAAGTAGAATGGGTTGAGAATACACATTTAAAATAACCAGTTAAATGATTTTGTACCTGACCCATTTCTTTTGGACAGTTTGTATAAAAATGGGCCTTTTTATTTCTGATATGAGTCCATCATCTTCTTGTCTTGGATTTCCATGAGGGAGACATTTGTTTACATTGCTGACATTTGTTTCCTGAGCTCATTTTTCCTGAAGCAGGCCATCAGCCCAACACTGCAGCTTGAAGGAGCTCCGCATCAAGCATGATTGACTAGGAGACTGATTCACTCTTATAGTCCGTCATGGGCTCATTAAAAGGATCTGTTTGGCCATATTACAAATACAGATTCCAAGACCATCAGTTTTGGAATGGAAATCAAAACTGGAGCTTCGGGCTCAGAGGTTTCAGACACTATCTTTTGCAACATAATACCTCCTGAGTCCATGCCTACAATACAATTGAATGTAATTGAAGTATCAATATACTGGCATGCAGACTGGTAAGTGGATTGAACGTTATAAAAAAATGACTTTCCTATTCACATTGAATACACTCATTATGAAAACGAGCAATTCTATTTCAGAATGATGAGTGTTCCTTTAATACACTTCTTCACAATAGACAGATTCAGCATATTTATTACCTAATATTTATGTTTGCTATCCATTCTAATTTATTTGCTCAGCTGACCCTGAAGTATTGTGAAGGAACACAGTGACTTGTAGAGAGTTTGAACTTTGATGGTTATCAGTGTTGTGACATACAATTTTACATCAACATTCAACAACTCCGAAATACACTATGCTGCTGCAAGTCATGGTCTGCAGCTGCCCTTTGTGTTTGGTCAGTGAAGCAAGGCACACTTTATCTCTACTTCTCTTCAAACTTCAGCAAATCACAAGTGACTATTCTGAGCAAGACACCTGTCCTATAGGTCACTAGCAACACAGAACACATGCTCTATTTTGTTTCATTTGATCTCTGCCCTCTGTATAGTATTCATTTACCTTATCACACCATTAGACTACCTGTTCATTACCTGAAATGTTCCTGAAAGGGATTTATCATTGCAGTGAGTGTTCAAATACGCTTTAATTGCAGTTAGCTAACGGGGTTCCTACAAGTCCCATCAATGTCTGGGAGAAGCTTTCCTTGTGCAGTTTCTCAATTCTGAGAAAGCAGCACACTTTCTACTGAAGAATGACTTTTTAATCAATGTCTGTATTTGATGTCATGGCAGCTTCAAATGTTAAGAAGGAAATCATTGACTGGATGATCTATGAGGCAGCTATGAGGATGCTTGGGAATAGTGATGATAGATTGATATTCCTACAGCTGTTGGAGGATAATTTGCTGAAAGAACTTGATGATTCAGTCTATAGGATGTTAAGTAGACTAAAAGGTGTTCATGTGTTTATTCATCTAGACAGACACTAAACATGGAATTCACCAGTTTTAAAATCTCCCCACTCCCGGCCCTATCCCATGTCCAACCCTCCCTTTCATCCCCACCTCCTTGACCTGACACAATCTGTCCATCTTCTCTCCCACTTATCCACCCCTCCCATCTCGCTGACAAATCCCCACCACTCCCTATCTGCACTCAACTATCACCATCCTGCCTACTATCCCCAGCCCCACCCCTCTTCTATTTAATTATTTCCCAGCTCCCTTCCCCCTTCCCATTTCTGAAGAAGGGTCCCAACCTGAATCGTCAACTTTACAAGGATGTTGCCAGGATTGGAAGTTTTTGTGTTATAGGGTGCGGCTGAATAAGCTGGGCTTTTGTCCCTGGAACTTTGAAGGCTGAAGGCTGACCATATAAGAGGCTTATAAAATCATAAGGGGCATGGATAGGGTGAATAGCCAATGTCTTTTTCCTTGGGTAGGTGAGTTGAAAACTCGAGGGCATAGGTTTAATGTGAGGGGGAAAGATTTAAAAAGGACCTAAAGGGCAACTTTTTCACACAGAGGGTGGTGCATGTATGGAATGAACTGCCAGAGGAAGTGGTGGAGGCTGGTACATTTACAACATTCAAAAGGCATCTGGATGAGTATATGAATTGGATAGGTTTAGAGGCATATGAACCAAATGCTGGCAAATGGGTCTAGGTCAGATTGGGATGTCTGGTTAGTGCCGATGAGTTGGACTGAAGGGTCTATTTCTGTATAACTCTCTGACACTACATATTTTCTCAATCGTGGGAAATCTATCAAAACAGAAGATAAGGGTTGTCTTTATAAAGACAGATGCTCTCAAGCAGAAACAAAAATAGAAATTGCTGGAAAAGCTCAGCAGGTCTGGCAGCATCTGTGGAGAGAAATCAGAGTTAACATTTCATGTCAAGTGACCCTTCCTCAGCACTGCTCAGAAATCAAACATAAAGATTGTCTTTGCATTATTTGATTTATGTGTGTGTAACATAATTTAGTACATTGACATTCCAAACAGACGTCAGCTTTCTGGAGATAAGTAAAGTGCGATTTTCCCATTTTTTTCTCCCAGTGTCAGGGATGAGAATTTTCGTTGTAGACTAACGTGCCATTCTCATCATTGATGTAACGCATTATATTGTGCATCAAATAGCCCTTAAGTGCTGTCAGGCAGAGCATCAAAGAGTTCTCAGCCTATAGTATGCCTCAACATTGGCACACTAGGTCACCAGAAGATGCCAACCAGCCAGAGGAAGCCAGCTTCTGGTCATAAAGATTGCTGTTCAAGGCCTATTCCTCAGGGATCCTGCAATGAGAAAGTAGGCCATTTTCAAGTCACGGGATGGGAGTTGGGGGAGAGTGTGGTTGAGGGATCGATGGATGGAAGCAAGGGCAGGGAGGGGGCTTTCAGAGACTACCCTTTTGCCCATCTTATCTGTGCCTCCAATTGCCTCCAGATGGTGCAATTAGAACTCCCATCCATCATCTGAATAGAATGTTGCCTTGGTTTCCCACTCAGTTAGCGATCCATTTTTCTCACATGGCAGTCATTTAATGTCTGGGCGAGAAAGTTGTCCATGGACCTTCTCACCTAGAATTTAGTTGGTGAGATGATAAGAAAGTGATGAGTATCTCTTCAGTGTCAATTTCTCAATTATTTCTCCTTCTTGTTACTTCTGTCACTACTCTAGTGACAGGATAATTACACCCAACTATACTTTTGTTTTTTAAGTTAAGATCTATTGTGTTGAGCACTCTAGCTGCTATATTAATAATCAAACATTTCTTCCCGTCAATCAGACTGTGCCAACTACTTTCTAAGTTTACCTCTCAACCGATGTTACTAAAGCCTCAATTTACACCAAATATCTGGATTGCAAATGTCTTTTTATTTCCTTTTCTTTGAAATTCCATATCACCATACCTTCCTCTGATTGTACCTGACACTTGAGTCTATTGTTATCCAACGAATGTATAAGATTGGCGAATTTCAGCTGATTCGAAGAAAATAAATGTTTGCTTGATATATTTTCAGTCAGTTAATTATGCTGAACAGAATTATGTGACTTTTACCCTTCACCTTTTATTGTTATAGGTTGAATTATTTGAGTCATTGCTTAATTATTTGTCCCAGTGATAAAGTAGCAGGTTTGTTAGGTTTTGATTACATTTTCAATATAATCTTGGGGATAATAAAGAAGATCTAAAAGACATCGTTATCTATAATTCCTAAACATGCCATAAATATTCAACAATAAAACAATCTGTTCTGGGCCACTTAAAATCACTTCTTGAACAAAAAATGAATAATCTAATAAATGAAGTAATGAAAATAATATATGTAAGGATTCAGTTCAAAGATTGTCAGATAATCAGAGAATTAAGTGACTTTTTAACTAAAGAAAAGACAGTATTTACTTCATCTTAAAAGAACATTTAAAATAGTAATCATGCATTATGCAAAGATACCAATGTGCACTTAAAACCTTATTTAACTGTTTTCCTTAAAACCTTCAGTGATTGTATGTGTGTGGTTTGTATATAAGGTGTCTGTATGTGTGTGTGGGAGACGTTTATGTGAGATATCTGTATGCTTAGCTGTGAGGGCATTGTAACGCATGTGTGTGTGAGTTTTGTGTGGTCTGCATGAGGTGTGTTTATGCTGTGAACAAGGTTCAAGGCATGTGTGCCCAAAGTGTATGTGAGCTATGTGAGGTATGAGTTTTGTGGTGTATGAAGTGTATAAGCTGTATGGAGTGTGAGAGATATGTAGATGTACATGAAGTATGAGGAATGAGTTGTATTTGATGTCTATGTAGCAGGGTGGGGAATTAACTGTTTGCTTGCTTATGCACATTTCAGAATCAAGTCAAAACTGAGGATGAAATAGATTTTACTTTTATACACTTTTATATAGACTAACAAGTCTAATGAGAGTTTCAAACTTCTGATCTGTGTGGTTGGGTTTCAGATTAGAATGTTAATTAATCAACCCCTTAAAATTTTTCACAGAAAACTTATGCAAAAATTTGAGAAGAAAGTAACTCAGTTACTTGTAAAATTTTCCAAAATACATATCTGCACTTTTTAAAATTTAATCTTCCTTGGGACGTGGGCATTGCTGGTTACGCCAATATTTATTGCCTATATCTTGCTGATCTTGAGCAGGTAGCGATGATGTCATAGTTCTGTTAGGGATTTTTCCAGTCTGTAGGTTGATGCTGGCTCGTTCCTTTCCTTTTAGACTTTATATTGGTTTTCTTACAACTGATTGGCTTGCTAGGGCTGTTTTGAAGGGCATTTAAGAGTCAGCCATATTGCTGTGTGTCTGCAATCACATATGGGACAGATCAAGTAAGGGTGGCAGATTTCCTTCCCCAGGAGATGTTTGTGAATCCGACTTTTTTTAAACAATAATTGATGGATGATTTCATGGTCGCCATTACTGAAGCTAGCTTTTAATCGGAGCTTTATTGATTGAATTTGAACTCTACCAGTTGCTTTAGTGCAATTTGAATCCATGACCCTAGAGCATTAGGTGGACAAACAGGAGGCTGGAAGAACACAGCCGGCCAGGCAACATCTGGAGAAAAGGAACAGTCGACGTTTCGGGTGAAGAAGGGTATTACCCGAAACTATGACTGCTCCTTTCCTCCAGTTGCTGCCTGGCCTGCTGTGTTCTTCCAGCCTGCTATTTGTCTACTTTGGATTCCAGCCTCTGCAGTTTTTTTTTGTCTCTACTTTAGAGCACTACCAGTCAAATGACATTGCCACTGCCACCATTATCTGTCAACTTAGTCATAGGTTTATTTGCTTCTAATTGAAACATTTTCTAAAATGAGTAGCAATGAAGGGAACAAAGACAAATTGTTCAAATTTTACTTCACTCCAACCAAAGACAATCTTTATTACCCACCCCTAGTTATCCTTGAGAAAGTAAGAATGTGCTGCTTTTTTGAACCACTGCAGTTCATTCATTGCAAGTAGATGGACAATGTCAGTAGGGACTGAGTTCCAGGATTTTCACTCAAGACCAATGAAAGAATAGTGACATATTTCCAAGTCCAGATGATGAGTGGCTTGGGACGCATTTCAAGTGGTGAGGTTCCTATATGTCTGCTTCCCTTGTCCTTCCAGGTAGTGTTCGTGGGTTTGGTACATGCTGCCTAAGGAGCCTTGATGAATTTTAAGAGCAGAATGAATGAAGTCAATATCTACTTCAAACTTCTTTGTAGTTCACTGGGATCACTTTTCATCACTGATTTCTCATTTTAACAGAAGTTTCGAATTGATTCATCTTTTTAGTTAAAAATCCCGGTCACTGAATCACCTCTGGAGTAAGCCTGGTTCTCTCAGATTCACTGTAGTGTACATACTAACATTACTAGTATAGTTACAAAGTCCATTCAGACACTCTAATTGTTTGTGTGCTTGCAATAAAAGGCAGGAAAAAACCCAATAGTTTTGAACATCCATTTAGTGCCCACGAGAACTTTAGTTTTGTGCACCTGTCTTTTTGTTATGTGTATTGTTTCACACAGACTCACACAGCTGTGCCGAAGGTACAAGGCAATGGATGTTTTTTGTTATTAAAGCAAAAGACATTACAAAGAACCAAGCAGTTGGTGATGAAATGTGTATTAAAGTGACCAAATGCTGAAGCCTAAAATGTATCCTCATTATTAAAAAAAGTGCGGCTATAAAAAGTCCTGCTTCTACACATTGTTACACCTTCGAGTACTTTCTTAATTTACTCATCGTGATCATTGTGTCCTTTGCTGAGAGAATGGGGGGAATTTTTGGGTCTGTCTGCAGCATATAGAATGGCAGGAGGGGTACTTAATTACACAGGAGGCAAAATTCAATTTTCCAAAAGCGGTTTAAAGATTTGGCATTAAGTTCTTAAAACCTATTCAGCATATTGACTTCCCTGACTGTGATGGTCCGGCACATTTTTTGCATTAATTAGCATGTCATGATAATTCATTAACACCCCAGACCACTGAAATTATGTTCATGATCGCAATCTTGTTAAGCAAAAATGAGAAACATTTATGTTAACAAACCCATTTGTGTTGGGGTGGCATGGTGGCACGGTGGCTTAGTGGTTAGCACTGCTGCCTCACAGTACTAGTGGCCTGGATTTGATTCCAGCCTCGGGCAACTGACTGTGTGGAGTTAGCACATTCTCCCCGTGTCTGTGTGGAGTTTCTCCGGGTGCTCCACCCAATCTCTCCTTTCTTTTTCAAATATTTATCCTATTTTCTTTTGAACAGTAATTTGAATTTACATCCAAATATGGACAATGTCAGGGCAGAAGCACATTCTCAATCCTAATCACTATTTGTGTAAAATAAAATTTCACGTGTTGCTTTTTATTTTGCCAGTCAACTTACAAAGTTAATTGTCATGTGACTATCCTTTAACCATTAGGAACACTTTCTATTTATTTCATCTAAACCATTCATGATTTTATACAGCTCCATCAAATCCTCTTTAGGCTTTTTAGCCTGAAGAAGGGCATTCTTAGCTTCTCTGTAAAACCATATTCCTGGACATGTTCCAACCAATTTATTCTGAAATAACTACAATGGCTTCATGTCTTTTAGGTGATCAGAAGTTGAAACTATAATCATTGTTTTGTTTGGTTCAACCAAGCATCTTCATTTTTGTCCTCTATGCCTTCATTTATAAGAACCATTGAAAGCACAACTTTCAACATGATGCACTTCATAACCACAGTTTTGTTAAACGCACAAGATTTGTTTTTGTTTATGTTATGTAAGCAGCTCCAATGCTTTGAACCTGGATGTACGCCAAAATAATATTTTTCAAGAGTTTGTCTCAAGAACTATGTTCGGCTTTCAGCAGCCAGTTTTAATTCCTACTAGCTCATTTATTGAGTGATGCAGTTAAAATAATAACTCCAAAATTTGAGAAAAAACATATTATCAATATCCTCAATTATCAACCCTACACCAAATTTAAAGCAACAACATACTACAAAATAACAGAATTTTAATGGAGATAACAAGGTGTAGAGCTGGATGAACACAACAGGCCAAGCAGCATCAGAGGAGCAGGAAGGCTGACGTTTCGGACCTATAGAGGGGAAGGGGGTTCTGAAATAAATAGGGAGAGAGGGGGAGGCGGATAGAAGATAGATAGAGGAGAAGATAGGTGGAGAGGAGACAGACAGGTCAAAGAGGCGGGGATGGAGCCAGTAGAGGTGAGTGTAGGTGGGGAGGTAGGGAGGGGATAGGTCAGTCCAGGGAGGACGGACAGGTCAAGGGGGCGGGATGAGGTTAGCAGGTAGGAGATGGGGGTGGGGCTTGAGGTGGGAGGAGGGGATAGGTGGGAGGAAGGACAGGTTAGGGAGGCGGGGACGAGCTGGGCTGGTTTTGGGAAGTGGTAGGGGGAGGGGAGATTTGCCTCCTCCTCTCTCCCTATTTATTTCAGAACCCCCTTCCCCTCCCCCATTTCTGAAGAAGGGCCTAGGCCCAAAACGTCAGCTTTCCTGCTCCTCTGATGCTGCTTGGCCTGCTGTGTTCATCCAGCTCTACACCTTGTTATCTCAGTTTCTCCAGCATCTGCAGTTCCTGCTATCTCTGAAGAAATTTAATGGAAACCACAGTAGTTAAGTTGGCTTAAGGCAACGTGCATAAATGAACATTTATTTCAAAATAACTGACAGATACTTTTAAACACAAAAAAAAGCCAAAGAAGCCAACCAGCTCATGAGAAATCTCACTCATATCTATTCTTGACATTTGCTGTTTAATGCTTACAGTATAAAGGGTGCAGCCTGTCTCGGTCAACTTGCCTGCCCAAGTGAGGCAGTCTCACTGGCTGATGCTAGTAAAATTGACTGAGATAGGGAAGGAGAATTAAACGCAAATGTTGAGGTAACAGTCAGTTGGGTAGAAAGGAATTGCAGGGAATTGAAGTTAAAGGGCATGGTTGTCAGGGGTGCTGGAAGGATCCTGGGGAATGAAACAAGGAAACTGAAATGTAGAGGGATCAATAACAGTGATAGGGGCAAGGTAGGGTGGCAGCTGCATATTTAGGTTGCGGAACCAAATGGTATAATTAGATGTAATGCAAAAGGAGGAAGAGTAGGTGAATTGAGTAAGAAGCAGTGTCAGGGTACAGTTAAGCATGGGATCCAGATTAGTTTGGAATTGAGAGGACAGCAGGGAAAGGACCGATAGCCACAGGGGAAGATTGAAGCAGGACAGAGGGGAGCTGGAGGAAAGGAGAATGCCATCTACAGCATGGGGCAGATTATAATTTAACTGGGGAGGGTAGAAAGCAAGGAATTCAAAAGAATAATTCAAATGCATCACATTTTTGTCAAGTGGGATCACAAAAGAATGCTTCGCAAAAAGTGCACAGTACCAATCAGAGGAACTAAGATCTGTTTGCACTTGTTCCTGTACAATGCAAACACATCCAACCAAGAGAATTGAAACAGAAATCAAAAAGTAGCATTCAGTGAGGACTTTGCTCTGAAGGGTAACATCCACTGCAGCTTAAAGGTGAATAAGGTCTAACTATTCGTATCAACAACATCTCAACAATGTCCTGTGATTAACTTGCTCTGAGAAGAATGACAACTGAAGTCTCACCAGTTCTATTGGTGGTGCTTGGGGCAGTTATTCTATATGCAGCTGTAAGGAGCATTTACAGACCCGTTCATCTCAATTTTAAGAACATGGGGGTGAATTGTTTGCAGGCTTTAAATCTCAAGGTTGAAGCCCTGTATCACAGCAGATAATGAAGGCCGGAAGTCAGATTGAACTCAGCACCTCATGTGTGGAAAGCAACATTAAGATCAAAGCTAAAAATATCTTGCTCATGGCAGAATGAGGAAGAGGAAAACCAGTCGTGGATCATGGAGGGTACACCTCATTGGGTAGGGGTAGCTCTAGGGCTGTTTGATCCAACACCCGAGCAGGCTTTTAAGGGTTCAATGACAAGTCCTCAAAAGGAATACAAACGTCTCATTTCTGATTTTTATTCACTGATCTGTACTTCCATGCCAGCTGGTTGGCCAACTTAACCCATGCACTGGAAAAGTTTTGTTGTACCTGAGAAAGAAGAGGAGGAGAAGGAGAAGAAGAAGGAACATTGAGCACCAACAGAATAAGAGGCATGAAAATTAGGGCTCCAGCTGTGGGCAGACAAACAGCTCCTGAAGAGGGTCTTCAGCTCTGCTGAGCAGTGCACTGAAAGATGGTGTACTGTAGGAATCACAGTTACCTGCAGATGATTGAAAGGCAGTGACTGTGACATTTTCACATCGCATGACCTACATTTGCCACTCTTGCAGCTGTGTGATGTGGGAGGCTGTGCTTTCCTTCGGTGCCAAAGTTCACTGCATTTAACATCCTTTCAATCGTCAACTAGAGATATATGTGGTATCTCCCAGGAGGCAGTACAAAAGTGTCTTCAGGTGTCCACTGATGCCTTCTACATGAGAGCAATGCAGTTGTCCGTTTCACTATGTATCTGGAGCTAATGTGCCCTAGTTGTTAGATTTTGAAGCTGTTGCTGAATTCCCTCAGATACAAGGAGCATTTGATTACACACATCTGGCACTCAGACCTTCATTGCATCATCCAGGCAATTCCTGAACAGGAAGGGATTTCACTGCCTTCACTGTCCATCTCACATTTGAGCATAGGCAACAATTCCTACAGGTGTGGTCCCTCTATCCAGCTGCCATGACACTTACATACTGCACCACTCGCAGGTTCCTTCAATGTTTGCCTCTGCTGCGTTATCTCCAGAACTGGCTCATTGGTGACAAGGTGTACCCCAGGTGACAAAGAATTCCAGTGCACAGCCTTCAGACTGATGCTGAACAGCATTGCAATGCATGTCAAGCCTCCATTAGCACCAGTAGTGAACAGACAATTGGTCTTTTGAAGATGCACTTCATTTCCTGGACTACACAGGGAGAATACTGCTGTACTCGATGGAAAGGATCTCAAGATTAGTTACCGAGACAACAAGGTGCAGGGCTGGATGAACACAGCAGGCCAAGCAGCATCATAGGAGCAGAGAGGCTGACGTTTCGGGCCTAGATGAAGGGTCTAGGCCCGAAA
>NC_063332.1:101814363-101834313 GCF_021869965.1 Rhincodon typus
TCAACTTTCCTGCTCCTCTGATGCTGCCTGGCCTGCTGTGTTCCTCCAGCTCCACACTGTGTTATCTCTGACTCCAGCATCTGCAGTTCTTACTATCTCTGACTTGAGGGAAGATGAATTCGCATTAAGACATATGGACACTCAAAATTATGCACTAAGTATGGCAGAGAGGCATTCTTGCCCTTAATGGAATGCTTGATTTATAACATGAACACTTTAAGAAACTTTTGTTTGGCATTAATTTTAAGTTACGTAGTTCCCTTTGCACCAATATCCTCCTGCTCAGTTTCCTGGCCAGAACATCAGTATGTAGTTACGTAGGATTAGATGGGGGCTGCGCTTTTATGATTCAAACTTCAGTCTGTAATGGCCATTCGTCTATCTGAGAGATAGAGCAGCTAAACTATGCTGCTTGATTCCCAAAACCCGAAGCACTCACCTTCCCAGAGGAGCAAAGATTAAGACCCTTAGCATTCTTGTCATGACTCTTAATGATGCACACTTGAGCAGCTACTGTGATCAGCACCCCTCAAGGTAGTTTACTAGCAAAACATAAACAGCCAGAAACCTGAACAGAATGAAAGAGACCATAGGAACTGAGAAGTGCTCTATTTGAGTGAAGTGTCAGGTTCTATACAAAGCTGACCTCGACACCCAGTGAAACTTTAATGTTCTTTCATCTTTCTTTCCCGACAGCTACATCTGGCTATCTTTTTGACAGCTGTTACTTGACTTGGGGCAAGCTGCTCACTTCTTTGCCAACTTGAAACAAGATGACTTGATTTGATTTATTACTGTCACATGCACCGAAATACAGTGAAAAGTATTGTATTGCATTCTATGCAGGCAAATCATACGTTATACCTTTGATCTGATTTAATTTATTATTGTCAGATGTACCTAGGTACAGTGAAAGTTTTGTTTTGTGTGCACTACCAGCAGATCGTACTGTACAAAGAACATAAGGTGATAAACAGAGCGAGGAATACAAAGCTACGGCTGCAAAGAAAGTGCACATAAAGCAAAATCAACATTAGATTTGAAATTTAAGAGGTCCATTCAGAAGTCTAATAACAGTGGGGAAGAAGAAGTTGTTGAACCTGTTGGTGCATGTGTTTAAGATTTTTTTATCTTCTGCCTGACAGAAGAGGTTGGAAGAAATTATAACCAGGTTGGGAGGGGGCTTTGATGATGTTGGCAGCCCTTCCACAGTAATGAGAAGTGTAGGTGAAGTCAGTGGATGGAAGGTTGGCTTGCGTGGTGGACTGGACTGTGTTCACAACTCTGTGCAGTTTCTTACAGCTCTGGACAGAGTAGTTGCCATGCCAATATGTAATGAATCCAGATAGAATACTTCTTACGGTGTATCTATAAAAATTGGTGAGGGTGCTTATGGATATGATGAATTTCCTTAGCCTCCTGAGGAAGTAGGGGTGTTGTTGTGCTTTCTTGTTGGTCACATCAATAGACCAGGGCAGATTGTTGGTGATCATCATTCCTAGGAACTTAACGCTCTCAACCATCTCCACCGCAGCTCCATTGATGTACATAGGGGCTTGCCATTCTTATTGCTTCCTGAAATCAATGATCAGCTCTTTGGTTTTGCTGACACCGAGGGAGAGATGATCTTTACACCATGCCATCAAGCACTCTATCTCATTCCTGTATTCTGTCTCGTCATTGTTTGATATCTGGCCTACAACAGTGGTGTCATCAGAAAACTTGTAGATGGAGTTTGGATGCTATTTGGGTACACAGTCATGAGTGTACATCAGGGTAATAGGATGGAATGCAGATTACAGTGTTATGGCTACAGAAACGGTGCAGAGAAAGATCAACTTTAATATATGAGAGGTCCATTCATAAGTCTGATAACAACGGGGAAGAAGCTGTTCTTGAATCTGTTTGTACTTGTTTTCATACCTTAGTGTATTCTGCCTGGTGGAAGAGAATATAACGAGGGTGGGAGGGGTCTTTGATTGTGTTGGCTGCTTTGCTGTGTTGGCAACAGGAAGTATAGATGGGTTCAACAGATGGAAGGCTAGTTTACGTGATCCAACCCCACAACCAAAGAGATATTTTCCTCCTCACCCCTATCTGCCTTTTGTAGGGACCACTCTCTCTGCGACTCCCTCGTCCGCCCTACACTCCTCACTAGCCCCACCACCCCCGGAACATTTCCCTACAACTGCCGGAAGTGCTACACTTGCCCCTACACTGCCCCCCTCACCCCCATTCAAGGCACAAAACAAATCTTCCACATCAGACAGGGGTTCACCTGCATATCTATCAACTTGGTCTACCGTATCCGCTGCTCCCAATGTGGCCTCTTCTACATCGATGAAACCAAGCGTAGCCTCAGAGGCCATTTCATAGAGCATCTGCGCTCTGTATGTGACAAACAACAACATCTTTCGGTCGCCAACCATTTTAACTCCCCCTCCCACTCCCTGGGTGACATGTCCATTCTGGGCCTCCTCTAATGTCACAATGATGCCACCCACAAACTGGAAGAGCAGCACCTCATATTCCGCCTCAGGAGCCTACAGCCTAATGTCCTAAACATGGAATTCATCAGGTTCAAAATTTCCCCAACACCGGCCTTATACCATGTCCAAACCTCCTTCTTACCCCTGCCTCCTTGACCTGACATAACCTGCCCATCCTCTCTCCCACCTATCCGCTCCTGCCACCTCACTGACCAATCTCCACCACTCCCTACCTGCACTCACCTATCACCATCCCACCTGCCTTCCCCAGCCTCACCTCTCCTCCGTCAATTTATTTCGCAGCTCCCTTCCCCCTCCCCATTTTTAAAGACGGGTCCCAATCCGAAACATCGATTCTCCTGCTCCTCTGATGCTGCCTGGCCTGCTGTGTTCCTCCAGCTCCACACTGCGTTATCTCTGACTCCAGCATCTGCAGTTCTTCCTATCTCATGGACTGGATGTTGGTTTTTGGTTTGCTGAGGGAATTCACAACAGTGAATTCAATCTCTTTGGCCTGACCTGATGGAGGCATTTGGGTCAGAGTACAGAGGAGATGAGGTGTGGCGATACACCTCTGCTGTGTCCTGTGATGATAATCTGTGGACATCTGACTGTTACCTCTCATTCCGATCAGAGCTCAGTGACACCTCCCTCATCCCTTGAAGAGATGGAGCACCTGGAGGAAGGTCAATCTTCCCCAACTCCCTGTCACCTTGCTAGTGAATGGATGCATCCATTATTCAAGTGATGGAGTGAAGGTTCACATCCAAGTCCAACTATGGTCAGATCACCCATAACCTCCTGGATTGTTACAGAAATATATTGCTCTTTTTTTCATGAGTATTGATAATAACTTAGAAGCCAAGATTAAAATAAGCCAAACTCTGCAATTTGCAAACTGCAGAACTGGAACAGCCAGTATTCATGCAGCCAGACCATAGACAATTAACTTGGCATTGAAACCAGACAGGCCTAGAACTACCTGACCAGATGCTAATGGGCACTCTGTTTCAGAATTAACTGCTGTTTCCAACTCCAGTGAACCTGCTGTGTTAGAAGAATGCTACACAGACTTGGTGGCACCCATTTCAGTAGGAGCCCAGAGGCATAGTGTGGCAAGGACAGCACTTGACAGTTGAAGGTTCAGCCACATTCTGTAACCTGTAAATGTGGAAAGTAGTCACCTCATTGGATCTTCCTCCCCCTGCTCAATGGTCGCATTGGAAACAGGTCACAGAACCTTCAAGGAGGGTGTGAAGAGGGATTTAAAAGGTCAACCTGGTGTCCCAGCTCTCTCTGTCTTTTTCACCTTCTTCAATGGTGTCTCCAGAGAACACCATTGACTGGCAGCTGAGCTGCACAGCATCTCTGCCTCGTTGTATCTCATGGTGACAACCATCAGACTGACTAGATCCAGAAAGACCATCTTGGTGAGAAAACCAGAAGATCAGACCCAGCCCGAGAGAAAAGGGGGAGCCCAAATCGACCCTCAAACAGTTCAAGTGCAGTGGTAGGGACCCATGGATAAAGTGTAGAAAATCCTTGGAAGCATGCGTCAGAAGTGGATAGCTAGTGTAGTTTTGAGACTGTTAACTTTGAGATTCAAGACAGCAGAGTCTGTATTGGAGATGAATACAGGCTGATGATACTCTTGACTCGCTGCAGAGAATGAAGTGCTGTCCAAGTGCTTTTCATATATGCCACCCAGAAATTGGAGCCCTGATGATCCTGATGGGGACCAAACTTCCCATCTGTCTGCCCATTGGTGGTTTAACTGTCACCCATAAGAAATTAGCTTAAAAGAATGTGATCCTGTTGGAAAACCTGATCGACCCTGATTAAATGATTAAAGGTACCTACTGTTTTTATGCCTATCCGCCATTCTTAGGGCTGGAACTTATTAGAAATTGGCTAAGGGTCATTTTTAATGAATTTCATGGACAGTTTCACTTTGCAAACCCTGAAGAATTATTTTGTGGCTTTGTATGAAGCTTGCATCACATCAATGTCCATCTGTCACCCTGGTCATTAATGCCAGTCCAATTCCCTCATTCACTGGATGCAGAAATATTTGTCACTGCTGGACATTCTGGGATTCCTGGCACTGGAACCATATTTGAAAGGCTGTGTCCACCCAGTCCACAATTTGTGTCATTTGCTCCAGACATGGCGGATTAGGGGTAGTTGGTTTGTGGAGAGGGAGCTGAGGTCTGGGAGTACAAGGTGGTGCAGAGGAGCACTATTTCCATCCTCCAGGGACAACAGAGGTTGCCACTCAAGTAAGTATGGTCTCAACCATCTGAAGAAACATCCAGCAGTGTAAGAAGAATGTCAATGACCTACTCCGCCAGCATAAGTTCCACAATCTTCTTTCCGCTATCTCACACTCACTCTATCTCTGCTATTTCACACAGATCCCATCAAGTCTCATTCTCCACCGCTCTCACAGTCACAAGCAACATCTTTCCTGACTCACTGTCATCCACCCATTCCCTCCAGACTAATAACCCTCCATGTCCTCCTCTTCCTACTCACTTGGGTTCCTCACCTGCACTAATAGCTCTGCCAGCCACTTTCTTTTCACTCAGTCCCTTCCTTTATTTCGTTTCAGGCAAAGAACAGACCCCAATAGAGCAGAGAGTGGCAGCACAGGTGGTGGGGTGCCCAACTTTCAACTTCTTGTCTTCTATCATAGAAAGGATTTTGGTCCTTTGAGAACTGCAATCGCTCCTATAGAGACACAGAAACATCCATATCCTGGCAAACAATTTAGAAGCCTTGTCCATTTGTGTGCTGCTCTCTCATTCCCCCCACTTTCTTGTGCATTATGTGTTCTCTCTTTTGTCTCCTGCAGGAATGAATGGCTTCAGCATGGTCTCTGAGGTCAACAGGGTACAGCTGCTGCCATGAATAGCCACGCCCATCAATCTGTGTATGCTGCGTCCAGTCCTGCACACCATCACTCTAGCCTTAGTGCTCAGCATGAATAGCAAAGCATCAGGGTTGAGGGACCCGGATTTTACTCCATGTGCCTCTTCCTTACAAGGAGGCAGGATGGTGCTAATAGGCATGCAGGCAGAGGAGGAAACTTATCCAGACCCCTCAGAGGTCTCCCCTTAGGACAGTCCAGAGATGGCCAAGCCTTTCACCTCCACCCTAGCTGCTACCCTCAACCCTGTGAGACTTCCAGCTGAGGAGGGTACACGTACCTCTGGGCAGGACACATTCAGCGTGTCTGGGGCCTTAGGGTCTCAAAAGGGTCATGTAACCAAATTCAAAGGGCAGGCTTCTTCTGCCCTAGCTGTGGAACCTGGGACTGCACCGAAACATAATTAGAGGGAATGAAGAAAGGAAACCAACTGAGATCACATAGGTTGCACAACATGCACAATACTGTAAATATGTTCTCACATTTGTAAATCTATGTTCACTTTCCTTGAGCTGTGTGGGTGAATGTCTGTCTAGCCACAACTGCAATATTGAAGGTACAGTGCTCTCCACCTTACTGTTATGCAGTTTTTATTATCCAGGCTGTGAACTGAGAAGCTCCTGCACAATGTACAGGCAATGAGTTAATTGCAGGTAATTTGGCGACAGCGGTCAATATTTCCAGGCTGCAAAACACTGCTGGAGCATCACAGCTATTGATGGGATTGATGTGCAATCTTGCATGATAGAATCTGGAATGCTTGGGCTCAGAATTTGGGCCTAGATATGAAATTAGTGCCCAAGGTTCACATAGCATGTAGTGCTCACAGGTACATTTCATCCAGACTGTCCGAGTGTCTGTGAGATGCTGCTGCCCTTTGAAGGGTCTCACATTGCTCAAAGTTGAAGTCAACCCCTCCTTCACAGAATGAATCATTAACTCTGCCCACTAGGGGTAAGGTTACAGCCATGTTCAGCTCCATTGTGCACTTGTTATTTACAGCACTTTGGAAGGAGATAGCAATTACTCCTCAAGCAGTGATTCTCTGGCTCAACTTCTTACTCAACACCCAGATGTAAACATTCCCTTCTTGGTAGCCCTCCATCAACCTTCAAGCTTTGAACTTGCCCATCTCCCCACCCAATCTATTACTTGAAATCTTAAACTCTCCGCTTTGACCATAGGAAAGCACAGGTTTTTTTTTCCTTATTGATGTAAATGTAAGGCTCTACTTATGCCCTGGAGTCAGGTTATTGCTTTATTATTAATTCCGACTTCCCACAAAACAACCACTGCTGCCTACAATGTAGACCCTTCTGGAAACCAACTTAAGTCTGGTAAAGAAATTAAAGCGCCAAATATCAAACTCAAATTTTCTTCCTGATTCCTCCATTTGAAATCTGAGTGAAAGATTGTTGGAATTTTGCAGAATACTTAATTTTTACAGA
The DNA here is from genome assembly GCF_021869965.1 of Rhincodon typus. NCBI lineage: Eukaryota > Metazoa > Chordata > Chondrichthyes > Orectolobiformes > Rhincodontidae > Rhincodon > Rhincodon typus. The sequence goes on from NC_063332.1 coordinate 101,821,230, forward strand.
AGGTCATTGTGAAATATTACCTTATAAGAAAGAAAGGAATGAACATTACTAGTTATGGATAGAAAAAGTTTTGTCCTGTAGAGGGCTAAGCATTCTAAGGAAGTATTCTCTGTCATTGATGCATGCAGATGCTTGACAGAATGCTAGGTAGAGGTATTTAGCTGGGTCTAGGCTTGTAATATCCTTGAAAGCCATTATGTACTTCAATACAGAATTTCAGGCCAGACCTTAAGGGAAGTGGTGTGTAACTGATCTTCACAAAGTATATCATTTTTACCAATGGAATACCTGAACTTCAGATCCTATAGCACTTAGTATGTAGGTTAAAAATTGTAGGCTGCAAAAATAAATAAACTAGCTTTCAATAAACTGAACACTTCATAGAAGATAAACTCATTTATTATTTTTATACTTCTGAAGCAAAGTTCTAAAATATGTTGACAGGCAGAAAGAAATATTTTTAAATCAATAATGCTACTGTCAAAATGGTTAAAAATTAAAGGTAGAAATGCTATTAATTTTATAAATATATGTATTTTGAGTTGGGGAATTTTATGAATGAATCCCCTTGTGAATATCAAAATTCTCTCTCTCCCAAAGGATGAAAGGCAATAAAAATGTCCTCTGCTGATTAATAAAAATTCTGTTTATTCATATACAGACACTGTTTAAAATTAGTGGCAGCCAGTGTGTCTGCAGATGAATTTACATTGGTCTGTTTGGATTGGCTTCAGGAATGTAATAATTTATAACAGTTAAAACATAAATGCAGGCTGACACATATAGAACTTTTTCTTTAGGTTGGAGAAATTTTCTATTCTGGATCTCAGAATGAAAGTTGTTGTTTTGTTATTTTGGCTATGAGCTCAATGGGACATTTTCTGTGAAGGGTGCCTTGTTAATCTAATTTACAAATGACAGCAGTCTGAGTAACTCACCGTACACAGCATTGTACATAATTAACGACTGGTTAATTGTGGAATAGAATATGCCTGGGGAATAATAACTCTGATACAATTTAATTTCTAATAGACATTTGGTAGTAAAAACAAATCAATTACCAAAAACTATTTTTAACCACACGACAAAATTATAAATCAGGGCTTTTTTTTCCAATGTATTATTTTATGATTGGAGGTTTTTGTGTTTTTTATATGATGCTTAAACCACCTGGGATCATTACATTAATATTAACTCCACTTTAAAAACTTCTTCTCTCTTTCCAACCACACACCTCCACCAAGCAACTAGACCACATGTGAGGTATAAATGAGAGGCTATAATTAATCACAGGTATATAATATAGAACTAGCCTATTTATGACACAAAAATATTCTTCAATAGTGAAACCTATTGGACTATGTTGATTATGTGATACTTTTTAAAACTGTCAAGAAATTATTGTCATATTTGTTGTCTCTATATTATAAAATATTCTATTTCTTCTTTGACTCAACTGTCCAGGCTTTTGATCAAACTTGTGACATTTTTAAATCATTGTTATGATTTTATTCTTTTTTTATGGATTTAAGTTCATCAGCAGGTGTTGTTGCCTACAGAACATTTATTCATAGAATATCTAGACCCGAAACGTCAGCTTTCCTGCTCCTCTGATGCTGCTTGGCCTGCTGTGTTCATCCAGCTCTACGCCTTGTTATCTCAGATTCTCCAGCATCTGCAGTTCCTATTATCTCTTTATTCATAGAATGTGTGTTTGATCATTGGCAATGAATATCCATTAGTTACTGAAGAATATTACAGATACTTATTAAACTAATATTACATCTTACGTATGGTTCATAGTCAGTATCTGCTTACTATAAATAAAATTATATGACAGGGATTAATCGTTTTTATAAAAGTTCCATGTGCAATAATGTTTCAGTTTGGACTATAGAAATATTGACAAAATATTTGGACATTAACTACAACCACATTTTTGGATTTTGTAGAGTTACATAGAATGTGTAACATAGAAACAGTCATTCAGTCAAAGAGGTCCATGCCAGCTCCCTTTGAGCCTTCTCTCATCCCATCTATTTACAAGATGAAGTTATTCAACCTTTCAAGCAAGTATTGGCTGTTTTATTTTCTGTGACATGCTTTCACCAGGTTGTGAGTAATTTTTCTGAGGTTTAAGTCAGATTCCTTGTGTAAATGTGAATATTTTGAGGTTCAACACTAACCACTTTTCCCATAGTTCCTTCATCTTCAAATTTGTGGCTTTTAGGTTTTATTGACGCAGGAATAAAAGAGATTTTCCTGGATCTGTGCCCAGGGTTAGTGGATCATCTGGGTGAAGTGAATATCAGCATTTAGAGAATTTGAGCAAGTGTCTGTATATGGAGGAACTGACTATTAATTTTAAGGGAAATATTATTGAGAAGGTACTTTCTACTAAACACCCCATTGTTCGGATTTGATCCAGTGGTACTGGAATGCAAGTCCAGGATGTCACTGCTACTGGGGATGAAATTCCTCTGTAGCTTAAAGTTACAACATAGGTTACGGTATGGCTTGATTTAAGTATTGACAATACAATACCAATTGTATGAAATGATGATTAGAAGCTGCCTTTTCTGTACTACACAGAAAAATCTGAAGCTTTCAAAATGTCTTAAGTGCTTATTGCACCCAACCATTTCGTATCTGTGATGGTACCAAGAAATATTAGATACTAGGCTCTTCATGCTACTGCTCTTCATGTCAATAACATTGTTTTTTTTTAGGAGTACGTGAGCCAACATTGCTCACTTGATGCTGACAGGATCAGGCAATGTAATGTACTTTTTTCCTCATCACCTTTTTGACTGCAGATATTTCAGCATCACGATCTAAATCCAATCTCACAATTAATTACTAGCTGTCAATACTCTTGAACAGACCTTCTTTCACCATGATTGATAGATAAGTGATTTTGCGTCATATAAGAATAATTAGACAACTAGTAACGCGAGGCTTTATCTACTTGTCTATTCTTTGCAAATAAATACATTTATTGACAGGAAAAATATAGAGTCTACATGATAACCCTTTTTTTAAATGGATGACTTAAATCCATAGAAATGAAACCTGAATGGTGTCTACAGTTGACAGTAGCTGATTTATACATGGGTGGCAAAGTTAATATCACTTCTCAGTGTTTCTTTTGTACTTGTATTTCTTCATCACCACAGGAGTTGTTTTAAATTGAACATTGTGTCTCATTTTAAGCAGCTATATTTCCTTAAGTGTCCTGAAAAACAATTACCAGGACTTCCTGGATGTATACAAGTGTCAATCATTTTTGAAAGTGACTGGATGTCAGACTGCACAAATTATGCAAGTTGTGTTTATTCAGCAGTAGCTAGACTCTTTCCATATTTTTTCAGACAATCAAAGATTTGACTTAAGATTGAACTTAAACTTTAAATTCAGGAGCCTAAATTCCCCAGCAGCCTTGTACTGCATTGCTGGCAGTTGCTGCCCCTACCTCCTGGGCTTTCTCTGATCCTTCAGACTTGAGGCATTTGTCCCTCATGCTGATAAAGTGTTCAGTGCTCAATGGACAACCAGTAGCACTGGCAGCACCCAATGATGAGGTTCTGACTCCCCTGATGTGTCATTACAGCTATCCCCAGAGTCCCAGTAACCTGTGTGAACAGAATGCACATATCTGGCAAGGTTAGTTCATTAATGTGCAACTGTACACTGTATTACAGCTGAAAATAAACACTCTTGGTTGCTTCGTATCCTCATTACCTTTGCTGAGGGAAGCATTGTGTGGATTCACAGCTGATTACAGTTTGACAGAAAAGCTCCAGCCATGGATTTAGGGCTCTTGTGGTGCAGTGATAGTGTTTGCACCTCTGAGCCTGATGGCCTGGGTTCAAGTCCTAGCTGATCCAGAGATGTGACAAAACAACACTGAACAAGGTTTTTTTTAGAAGAAAAAGTACCTTCCATGGATTTAGATACATTCATAATACCCAATAAGGTGGCAGATCCAATTTAACAGGATCATTATATGGGCTCCCTTACACTTGGATGTGGGGACAGCTACCAATATCCCTGAAAGTAAATATCATGCTGTATGTTAACATTATCTACTCTATTCTGCAACCATTGGGACTGTCTGGAATGAAGCTTCAACTTTATACCTTCTAACTTAGATATGTGAATGTTTGAACCAAACAGAAGAATTATTTTCCATCCTCCTAATCTGTTAATAGTCATGGAGCAGAAGTACATTTTTGTATTAATGCCTAAAAGTATTTTAATGCTTTTTAGATACACCATTAACAGTGTTATAGCTTTTCAATTATTTAGCACTTCTTAAAAACAATGTGTTGTTTCACCTCCATTTGGCCTACAGACTATATTGAATTAATGGCTCCAATTAGAAATATGTAATTAAAACAGGAGGAAAGGCTGGTAGAGAGATCCAATACAAGGCAGAGACAAAGATATTAGTTAAATGACTCACCGCATCAATCTGGTTGCAATATTTCTTGAAGTAAGAACAACCAGCAAAGAAAATCCAATGATGTTCAAAGCTATAGGAGCAATAGCACCAGGAACAACAATGTGTTTAAAATAAGCAACAGAAAATGATCAACGTCACCAAGGAGCAACATGCAAGGTCATTGCATTATATTGGGAATTACTATTTCTTACAAGCAAATTATTTCCAGACAGTGGCACAGCAGTGGGTTTGACAAGAATCACCCAGTTTATCGTTCACTGCTCCACTAAGCTAGATCATAATGCTTTGTATTAATATATTGATAAACATATTAACATCTTAGCAAATAATATCAAACGATGAACTGTGGATACTGAAATTCTGAAACAAAACTCAGAAGTGTTGGAGAGACGTAGCAGGTCTGGCAGAAAACAAGGTTAACATTTTGAGTCCAGTGACTATTTGTCAGTTCTGACGAAGGGTCACTAGACTCGAATCATTAACTGTTTTCCTTTCTGCAGATGCTGCCAGACTAGCTGAGTTTCTCCAGTACTTTTTCTTTATGGCGAAGGGGATGTTGACCTTCTTAGTAAGAATTTGATTACAATAGCAGGAATTATACAGGGCATTGTTGAGACCACACTTGGTGTATTGTGTATAGTTTTGGTTTCCTTGTCTGAAGGATGTTCTGGCCATGGAGACAGCATAACAAAGATTTATCAGACAGATTCTTGGGATAGCAGGACTGACCTATGAAGGGAGACTGCTTGTTCACTGGAGTTTGAATGTTGATGTTGAGAAGTTGTTTCTTTTTGTAGGATATTCTAGAATCAAAGAATATATCCCCCAAAAAGTGGCGAGGAGGAATTTCTTCTCTCAAAGGCTAATGACTTTGTGGAATTCTTTGCAGCAGAGGATGTTGAGGCTGGGTTATTAATATTTAAGGCTGGGATAGACAGATTTTTAATCAGTAATGGAATCAAGGGTTATAGGGAAAAGGCAGGAATGTTGAGTTGAGAATTATCGCATCAGCCATGATCTCATTGAATAGTGGGAGAGTGGGCACCAAATGGCCTACTTTACCTCCTATATTGTATGGTCTTTACAGGCCAAGGGGCTTCTCCTTTGTAGCTCAGACTTAATGATGTTGGTATTCAGTAGATGTAGCAAGGAGCAGTGTTAATCCTTTAACTGTCTGCTATGTCGAATCATATGTTCAAAAGGCAGTTGAGTTCAGTACATGCGAGTCTGAGAAGAATGAGGGGGATTCTCATAGAAACCTAAAAAATTCAAACAGTGTAAACACTAGAAGGGTGTTCCTAATAACTAGGGAGTCCAGAACCAGAGTCACAGTCTAAGGATGCAGGTTAGGCCATTTATGAGTGAGATGAGGAGAAATTTCTTCACCCAAATAGTGATGAGCCTGTGGAATTCTCTGTCACTGTAAGTGACTGAGGGAAAAACATTGAATGTTTTTGAGAAGGAGTTAGATATAGTTCTTAGGGTTAAAGGGATCAAAGGTATGAGGAGAAAGCAGAAATGGGACTGAGTTGAATGATCAGCCACAATCATATTGAATGGCAAAGCATGGTTGAAGGGCTGAATGGCCTACTCCTGTTGCTCAAGGTTTATAAACAACTTTATCAGTGTTGTTAAGTGTGATAACCCCTTCACAAATCCATGTTGACTCTGTCCAATCAGCCAATTATTTTAAAAACTGCAATAATTGCATTCTGGAGTTTATCTCTATTTAAGCAGACACCTCCATCCATTTAAACACCTCCATTAGATTATACCTTGCACCAGATCAATTGCTAATTATATCTATTGACTGAATATGTATCGATTCACACTTAATCACTGTATTTTGAAACACAGTAAACAGTTCACAAAGTTGTCCGCAATAGTCATCTAACTGCATGCAGTGATAACCTTCCTGAAATCCCCTCCAATGTCCCTGTCAAGCAGACAACCAACTCCCAGGTACCTCTTAATGGGTCAGGAATGCTTGCTATTATGTTACAATCAACTATAGTAACAAGCAGTTCTGAGGAAGGGTCACCGGACCCGAAATGTTAACTTTGTTTTCTCCTTCACAGATGCTGCCAGACCTGCTAAGCTTTTCCAGCAACTTTGTTTTTGTTCCTGATAGTAACAAGCATCTCGAAGTGGAAACCACACACAATAGAATTGCAAGGTACACCCAATTTAAAAACTTTACCAATGAATTTTCACTTAATCACGGAATGGACCATAAACAGGTGGCTATGTACAATGCAATCCCTTGTCTCAGGGATAACTCCTTTTCCTTTCCCCCCAACACAAAGGATGTTTGGTCACATGACTCTAACATAACTGAATCTAACTACCTTTTGAACATATGATTTTCCACAGCAAACAGTTAAAGGGTCAGCACTGCTCCTTACTGCATCTACTGAATACTAATACCTTAATTCTGAGCTACAAAGGAAAAGTCCCTTGCCTGTAAAGAACATAAAATGTAGGAAGCAAAGTAGGCCATTCAGTCCTCTGTCTGTCGAGTCTGCTGCACCTTTCAATGAGATCAAAGCTGATCTAAAAACTCTCAACTCCACTTTTTTGCCCTTTCCTCTTAACTGATGCTCTTATTGATTAAAAATCTGTCGGTCTCAGCATTAAATGAAGTCATAGAGTCATAGAGTTTTACAGTATGAAAACAGACCCTTCGGTCTAACTTGTCCATGGTGACCAGATATCCTAAATAAATCTAGTCCCATTTGCCAGCATTTTACCCATATCCCTCCAACCCTTTCTATTCATATACCCATCCAAATGCCTGTTAAGTATCGCAATTGTACCAGCCTCCACCACTTCCTCCAGCAGCTCATTCCATGCACGCACCACCCTCTGCGTGAAAAAGTTTTCCCTTAGGTCCCTTTCATATCTTTCTCCTCTCATCTTAATTCTATGCCCTCTAGTTTTTGACTCCATTACCCTGGGAAAAAGACCTTGGCTATTAAACCTATCCATAACCGTCATGATTTTATAAATTTCTATAAAGTCACCCCTCAGCCTCTGACTTTCCAGGGAAAACTTCCCAGCCTATTTAGCATCTCCCTATAACTCATACCCTCCAACTCTGGCAATATCCTTGTAAATCTTTTCTGAACCCTTTCAAGTTTCTCAACATCCTTCCTATAGCACGGACATCAGAATTGATGTCGGTATTCCAAAAGTGGACTAACCAATGTCCTGTACAGCTGAAATATGACATCTCAACTCCTATACTCAATGCACTGACCAATAAAGGCAAATGTACCAAATGCCTTCTTCACTATGCTATCTACCTGTGGCTTCACTTTCAAGGAACTATGAACCTGCAAGCCAAGTTCTTCTTGTTTGTCAACGCTCCCCAGGACCATAGCATTAAGTATATAAGTCCTGCCCTGATTTGCCATTCCAAAATGCAACACCTCACATTCTTCTAAATTAAACTCCATCTGCCACTCTTTGGCCCATTAGCCCATCTGATCAAGATCCCGTTGTACTCTGAGATAACCTCTTCACTGTCCATTATACCACCAATTTTGGTGTCATCTGCAAACTTACTAACCATACTTCCTGTATTCACACCCAAATCATTTAAAAAAATGATGAAAAGCAGTGAACCCAGTACCGATCTTTGTAGCACACCGCTGGTCACAGGCCTCCAGTCCAATAACTAACCCTCTACAACCACCAATTGTCTCCTGCCCTCAAGCAATTTTGTATCTAAATGGTTAGCTCTCCTGAGATTCCATGTGATCTAACCTTGCTAACTAGTCTACCATGTGGAGCTTTTTCAAACACCTTGCTGAGGTCAATACAGACAATGTTTACAGCTCTGCGTTCATCAATCTCCTTTGTCACTTCTTCAAAAAAAACTCAATCAAGATATTGAGACAGAATTTCCCAAACACACAGCCATGTTGACCATCCCTAATCAGGCCTTGTCTTTACAAATACACATAGATCTTTTCGCTCAGAATCCCCTCGAACAACTTTCCCACCACTGATGTCAGGTTCACCAATATATAATTTCCTGACTTTTCCTTACCACCTTTTTTAAATAATGGCAGCACATTAACTACCCTCCATTAATGACCCAGCCTCAACAGCCCTCTACTGCAGACAATTCTATAGGTGCATTACCCTATGAGAAAAGAAATTCATCCTCATCACTTTGGGGATGTATTCTTTGATTCTAAACTTTCTCACAAAGGGAAACAACTTCTCAATGTCAACTGTTAAGGCCCTATGAATCTTATATGGTTCACTAAGGTCTTCTATCATTCTTGTGGACTGCAATGAGAAAAAGCGACAACCAACCTGTACCTGCAAATCAAATATTCTTTCATCAAAGCAATGAAGTAAAAGTTAGATTTCAGTAAAACTCTCTGGAGGACTGGTTAATGGGCAGAAAACAAAGATTAGTACTAAATGGTCATAATCACATTGACAGGCTGTGACTAGTGAGGTACTACAAGGACCAAAGATAATAGGATCTGCCGATGCTGGAGTCTGAGATACCAAGGTGTGGAGCTGCATGAACACAGCAGGCCAGGCAGCATCAGAGGAGTAGGAAAGTTTACGTTTCGGGTCTGGACCCTTCTTCAGAAAGGGGGGGGGGGGGGAAGGGGGCTCTGAAATAAATAGAGAAAGGGAGAAGTGATGATAGAAGATAGATAGTGGAGCGGATAGGTGTAGAGAGGATGGACAGGTCAAGGAGGCGGGGATGAAGCCAGTGAAGGTGAGTGTATGTAGGGAGTTGAGATGGGGGTTGGTCAGCGAGGTAGGAGGAGTGAATAGGTGGGAGAAAAGACAGACAGGTCAAGGAGACGGGGACGAGAGGGCATGCTGGTCTTAGGATGAGGTCGGGGGTGGGGAGATTTTGAAGCTTGTAAAGTCCACATTGAGACCATTGGGTTGTAGGGTTCCCAGGTGGAATATGAGGTGCTGCTCCTCCAGTTTTCGGGTGGCATCGTTGTGGCACTGGAGGAGGCCCAGGATGGACATGTCATCGAAGGAGTGGGAGGAGTAGTTCTCCCCACTAGCCCCACTACCCCTGGCACTTTTCCCTGCAACTGCAGGAGGTGCTACACCTGACCCTACACCTTCCCCCTCACCTCCATCCCAGGTCACAACAAAACCTTCCACATCAAACAGCTGTCCACCTGTACATCCACTAATGTGGTATACTGTATCCGCTGTTCCTGATGTGGCCTCCTCTACATCGAGGAAACCAAGCAGAGGCTTGGGGACCGCTTTGTGGAACACCTATGCTCGGTTTATGACAAACGACAAAATCTCCCAGTCGTGAACCACTTCAACTCCCCCTCCCACTCCTTGGACGACATGTCCATCCTGGGCATCCTCCAGTGCCACAATGATGCCACCCGAAAACTGGAGGAACAGCACCTCATATTCCGCCTGGGAACCCTGCAGCCCAATATCCTCAATGTAGACTTTACAAGCTTCAAAATCTCCCCACCCCCGACCTCATCCCGAGACCAGCATGCCCTCTCAACCCCGCCTCCTTGACCTGTCCATCTTTTCTCCCACCTACCCGCCCCTCCCTCCGCACTAACCAACCCTCATCCCAACTCCCTACCTACACTCACTTTTACTGGCTTCATCCCTGCCTCCTTGACCTGTCCATCCTCTCTCCACCTATCTGCTCCATTATCTACCTTCTATCACCGCCTCCCCCTCTCTCTATTTATTTCAGAGCCTCCTTCCCCTCCCCCATTTCTGAAGAAGGGTCCCAACCCAAAACGTCAACTTTCCTGCTCCTCTGATGCTGCCTGGCCTGTTGTATTCATCCAGCTCCACACCTGGTTATCTTATTACTTACTATTACCAGTGCTTGGGCCCTCGCTAACCACAACTCATATTAATGAAAAGGATGTGGGGACAAATTGCAATGTTTTCGACTTTGCAAATGATATAAAACTTGTTAAGAATCTGAATTGTAATGAGCATGCAAAGATGCTTCAAGATGTTTTGGACAGACCAGATGGAGTTTCGGTGGGGAAGCTTGGTTAGCTTGGTTGGCTGGATTGCTGGTTTGCGACACAGAGTGATACAAGGTATTGAAATAATTTTAATAATGCATTTGGGTTAGATTAAGATGCTTAATAGGTTTGAGATTTGTATACATATCAAAATACAGGTGAATGTGCATTTGCTACATGTATATTCCCAAATGAATCATTGTTGGAGAAACATAGAAACAGGTGAAAGTTATGTTAATCGAACTAGGAAGCTTCTGCACATTTAGATGTATGTGTTTTTTAATATTAAAGCTTGCAATTTTATCATTGCTATGGAGTATGGATAGATATTCATGTTTTTCTGGTCTGCCTGCTATAGGAAGGATTTTGTGAAACTTGAAAGGGCTCAGAAAAGATTTACAAACATATTGCCAGGGTTTGAGCTATAGGGAAAGGCTGGACAGGCTGGGGCTATCTTCCCTGGAGCGTTGGGGTCTAACAGGTGACATTATAGAGGTTTATAAAATCATGAGGGGCATGGATAGGGGGAATAGCCAAAATCTTTTCCCCAGGGTTGGGAAGTCCAAAATGAGAGGGCATTGGCTTAAGGTGAGAGGGGAAAGATTTAAAAAGGACCTAAGGGACAACTTTTTCATGCAGAGGATGGTATGTGTACAGAATAAACTGCCAGAGGAAGTGGAGCCTGGTGCAACAACAACATTTAAAAGGCATCTGGATGGGTATATGAAAGGGAAAGGTTTAGAGGGATATGGACCAAATGCTGGCATATGGGACTAGATTTATATAGGATATCTAGTATGCATGGATGAGTTGAACCGAAGGGTCTGTCTCCACGCTGTACATCTCTATCACTCTATGACTCAATAACAGCTTGGGTAAAATTCCTGCACTGGTTGAGGTCACTATGATTGGCTCTCCTTCTCAACCTCACTTCAGGTTAGCCCCCCACCAGTTCTCTCTCTGTCATGAGGGAGAAGTCCCATGGTTCAGGAGGACTGTGGCAGTTTTACCTTTACCTTTTGTAATTATGAGGTTTTCACTTTAAAGGGTGAGAAATTGGACAGTATCAATGTCCAAAGGGACCTTGGTGTCCTTGTTCATTAGTCACTGAAAGCTAGCATGCAAGTGCAGCAAGTAATTTTGAAGACAAATGGTACATTAGTCATTATCGTGTGAGAATTTGAATGAAGGATTAAACAAGTCTTGATTCAATTGTACATAACTGCAGAGATAGCACCTTAAGTACTACGTGCAGTTCTGAGCCCTTTGCCGAAGGAAAGACATAATTGCCAAAGAGACAGTGCAGCAGGGATTCTCAAGACTGATTCCTGTGATGGTGGGACTGTCCAATGAGGAGTGATTGAGACTGGGTCTGTATTCTCTGGAATTTAGAAGCATGAGAGGGAATCGCACAGAAACGTATAAAATTCTTAAAAGGATACATACAGTAGATTCATGAAGAATGTTTCCTCTGGCTGTGGTTCGAGAACAGTCTCAGGGTAGAATGCAAGGCACCAAGAACTGAGATGGAGAGTAACTTTTTCACTCAGATGATGGAGATTCTTTGAATTCTCTATCCCAGAGGACGATGGAAGCTCAATCATGAAGTAAGTTCCAGACAAAAATTGGTAGATTTCTTGTTACTAATGTTCCTAAGGCATATAGATAATATGGAATCTGAAGTTGACTGAGATGATGGACCATGATTTAGAATGGCAGGAGCAGATTGGACATTTCAAAAGACCTACTTCAGCTTCTATGCTCCATGAGAGATATATTAGTCACTGAATAAAACTGTGATTTACCATGTACATTTAGGTTCTAAATGCCCTCCGAGATATCAGCTCAAACTTTCATCACAAAATGGTGTCCCAATATTTAGCCTGACACTTCAGTGAGCATTGAGGAAACATTGCACCGCTGTCCTTCAGGTGTGATGTTGAAAGATGCTCCTGTCCATCCTTTTGATTGGACATGCGAAATTCTTTGGTAGTATTCCAAAACAGTGTAAGGGGTATTCTTAAATAAAAAACGAAAGAACTGTGGATGCTGTAAATCAGGAACAAAAACAAAGTTGCTGGAAAAGCTCAGCAGGTCTGGCAGCATCTGTGAAGGAATAAGACAGAGTTAACGTTTCGGGTCCAGTGACCCTTCCTCAGAACTCCACAGAACCTTCTGAGGAAGGGTCACCAGACCCAAAACGTTAACTCTGTTTTTTCCTTCACAGATGCTGCAGACCTGCTGAGCTTTTCCAGCTACTTTGTTTTTGTAAGGGCTACTCTTCTCCAGGAGACATCAATTCATGAAAAATATGAAAACCCCCCACATTATTATCATGTCATTTACTTTATGATTGTTCCTGGTTGTAGACAAATTAATAGCTCTGTTTCCCCACATTGCAACGGGGATCAAACCTCAGGAAACTTTAAAATGAAAACAGAAATTGCTGGAGAAACTCAGCAGGTTTGACCCCATCCCATTCCTCAGAAACTGCCTCAGGCTTTGACTCACTCAAGTGGATTCCAACTGAAGTTTCATCCTTTGTATGTTAAATCCACCCAGGATCACAGGTAGTAAGAACTGCAGACGCTGGAGAATCTGAGATAAC